>NC_135827.1:37329102-37629102 GCF_964213995.1 Mustelus asterias
CCGATTCCTTTCCCAGTTCTATAAAGATCAGTCGGTCTGATCCCACTGGACTGGAAGTAGAACCTGCATAGGTCCTAATGCAGACGTTTCTGTCAGCGAGGATCAGGACAGAGTCAGGTCCCGACAGGACAAGTGAGCACAGGTGTGAATATGACAGGTGTCATATTTACAATGGGATCTGGTTTAATATCTCAACCGAGTGTACACCAAGCAGATAGCGAGCAGTTTGCATTGCGTGTGTGTGTGTGAAGTGTGTACTCGGTGTTGTGTGTGTGGCGTGTGTACTCAGTGTTGTGTGTGTGAAGTGGTGTACATAGCATGTTACACCCCCTCATCACAGTCTGAAAATATCTGAGTTGGGGAATAAGATGTTGCCTGACTGAATCACAAATTATCCAATCAGGTAGCAAAGAATCTACTTGCTTTCCAATTGGCTGTAGGCAGGTGCATCTCCAGAATGGACCTGTTCGGTGACCAATAGCAAGACAGTAGATCTGGGAAGTTGTGTGATGAAATCTCCAGGAATAACTCAAACCAGAGTTGGCAACTCACTTCCCAGAATCCAAAACCTGACTCCCTGGTGCTGGGCAGAGGGAATTCTGCCTAATGCACACTCTCACACTTTTCACACACATTCTCTCTCACACACACACACATGCACTCTCTTGTACTTTCTCTCTCTCACACACGCACCCTCTCGCACTCTCTCACTCTCTCTCACACACACCCTCTCGCACTCTCTCACACTCCCTCACACACACACTTTCTCTCTCGCACTTTCTCTCCCACACTCTCACCCTCTCTCACTCTCTCACACATGCACTCTCTCTCTCATACTCTCTCACACATGCACTCTCTCACTCTCTCTCTCACACATGCACTCTCTCACTCTCTCTCTCTCTCTCTCTCACACATGCACTCTCTCACTCTCTCTCTCTCTCTCTCTCACACATGCACTCTCTCACTCTCTCTTTCACACACGCACTCTCTCTCTCACTCTCTCACACATGCACCCTCTCGCACTCTCTCACACATGCACCCTCTCGCACTCTCTCACACATGCACTCTCTCACTCTCACACATGCACACTCTCTCACTCTCTCACACATGCACACTCTCTCACTCTCTCACACATGCACCCTCTCACACTCTCTCACACATGCACTCTCTCACTCTCACACATGCACACTCTCTCACTCTCTCACACACGCACCCTCTCGCACTCTCTCTCACTCTCACACACACACAACCTCTCACCCTCTCTCTCTCTCACACTCTCTCATACACGCACCCTCTCACTCTCTCACATGCTCTCACACACCACCCTCTCTCACTCTCTCACACACTCTCACACATGCACTCTCTCACACTCTCTCACACATGCACTCTCTCTCTCACACTCTCTCACACATGCACCCTCTCATACTCTCTCACACATGCACTCTCTCACTCTCTCTCTCTCTCACACATGCACTCTCTCACTCTCTCTCTCTCACACATGCACTCTCTCACTCTCTCTCTCTCTCTCTCACACATGCACCCTCTCGCACTCTCACACTCTCTCACACACGCACTCTCTCTCACACTCTCTCACACATGCACTCTCTCACACGCGCACACTCTCTCACACTCTCACACACACACCCTCTCGCACTCTCTCTCTCTCACACTCTCTCACACTCTCACACACACACCCTTTCGCACTCTCTCACTCTCTCACTCTCACACTCTCTCACTTTCTCTCACACACACTCTCTCGCACTCTCGCACTCTCTCGCACTCTCTCGCACTCTCACATTCACTCACTCACTCTCTCTCACTCTCTCTCACTCTCTCACATTCTCACTCTCTCACACTCAATCTCCCTTTCTCACACACATACCTATTTGCACTGTACTCACTCTGCAGTGAGGTTCACCTTCAGTATTTCCCAGTCAGGAGCTGAAGCTGCTCAGAAGCAGCTTCCTCTGGAAATGAATTAATCCTTTCTCTGTTTTTATGCAGATTATGAAACTGTTCGAAAAGGGGGCCTGATCTTTGCTGTTGCTGCTTTCTTCGTGGGAATAGCAATAATCCTGAGTGAGTTCACAATCTCTAATTCAGTCAGAATCCAGTTTAAGGATTAATAAAGCAAGTGGAGGTTACTGAAGTTGTTGACACTTCATTACAGCAGGGTTCATCTGAGAAATGTTCATGGATGTAAAAATGGCCATTTTGTAACTTTACACACACAACGCTGTGTACCCCGCTTTACACACACAACGCTGTGTACACCGCTTTACACACACAACGCTGTGTACACCACTTTACACACACAACGCTATGTACACTACTTTACACACACAACGCTGTGTACACCACTTTACACACAGAACGCTGTGTACACCACTTTACACACAGAATGCTGTGTACACCACTTTACACACAGAACGCTGTGTACACCACTTTACACACACAACGCTGTGTACACCACTTTACACACACAACGCTGTGTACACCACTTTACACACACAACGCTGTGTACACCACTTTACACACACAACGCTGTGTACACCGCTTTACACACACAACGCTGTGTACACCACTTTACACACACAACGCTATGGACACTACTTTACACACACATCGCTGTGTACCCCACTTTACACACAGAACGCTGTGTACACCACTTTACACACACAACGCTGTGTACACTACTTTACACACACAACGCTGTGTACACTACTTTACACACACAACGCTGTGTACACTACTTTACACAGAACGCTGTGTACACCACTTTACACACAGAACGCTGTGTACACCACTTTACACACAGAACGCTGTGTACACCACTTTACACACAGAACGCTGTGTACACCACTTTACACACACAACGCTGTGTACACCACTTTACACACACAACGCTATGTACACCACGTCTAAACCCAGAGATATCCTGCAGCACTCACTTTGACCCTGTTACCTTTACACAAATTGGTGTCGTTGGATAAATTCTATTCCATTTATTTTCGGAGAAATATCTATTTTCTCGGAAGCTCCTTTCTGACAGGTGCACCCACTGGGTGACTGAAACAGGCAGAGTTCAGAGAAGCTGTGAGCTCAGGGCTGGAGGTTTGTGAAGTGAATCAATGTTTAATATCATCAACTGACTGAAGTTGGCTAACGCTCTGCGTCCTTTCTCACCGCAGGCAGAAAGTTCCGGTGCAGAGGCAAAATACACAAACGGTATTTTTTAAAGATCATTTTGTCCAGTTTTAAAATAATTACGAAATGTGTTGTGACTGTCACTGACAAAAACTCTTTGTGATGATTCTTTTTAGATCGCAGAAGGAAGATGAGATTTAGACGATGGTAATCACTCCTTTGAGTTTTCTTCATGAGCTGTAGCTAATCAGACCAGCTACATTTTCTTCCAGATCATTTATATATACTACAAACAACAGAGGTCCCAGCACTGATCCCTGCAGAACTCCACTAGCTACAGATCCCCATTCTGAAAAACATCCTTCCACCGCTACACTCTGTCTCCTATAACCAAGCCAGTTCTGTATCCGTCTAGCCAACCCACCACAAATCCCCTGCGATTTTAGTTTTTGTACCAGTCTGCCATGTGGGACCTTGTCAAACGCTTTACTAAAGTCCATATAAACTACATCCACAGCCCTTCCCTCATCAATTATCTTTGTCCCCTTAATATCCCGTTAGTCCTTACCCACAGCAATGTGGTTGACCCTGAAATGACCGAGCAAGCCAAGAGCAACTAGGGATGGGCAATAAGTGCTGACCCACACCCAACGAATGAATAAAAGTCTTTAATGAATCTAATGGTGATTTTGAGAGAAATGTCTTTACCCAGAGAGCGGGGAGAATGTGGAACACACTCCCAGAGGGAGTGGCCGAGGAGGAGCGTATCGATATATTTAATGGGAAGCTGGATAAACACAGGAGGGAGAAGGGAATAGAAAGACATTTTAATGGGGTTAGCGAGGGGAAAGTGGGAAGAGAATCATCGAGTCACAGAGGTTTACAGCATGGAAACAGGCCCTTTGGCCCAACTTGTCCATGCCGCCCTTTTTTTTAAAAAACCCCTAAGCTAATCCCAATTGCCTGCATTTGGCCCATATCCCTCGATACCCATCGTACCCATGTAACTGTCTAAATACTTTTTAAAAGACAAAATTGTACCCGCCTCTACTACTACCTCTGGCAGCTTGTTCCAGACACTCACCATCCTCTGTGTGAAAAAATTGTCCCTCTGGGCACTTTTGTATCTCTCCCCTCTCACCTTAAACCTATGCCCTCTAGTTTTAGACTCCCCTACCTTTGGGAAAAGATATTGACTATCTAGCTGATCTGTACCCCCTCATTATTTTATAGACCTCTATAAGATCACCCCTCAGCCTCCTACGCTCCAGAGAAAAAAGTCCCCGTCTATCCAGCCTCTCCTTATAACCCAATCCATCGAGTCCCAGTAGCATCCCAGTAAATCTTTTCTGCACTCTTTCTAGTTTAATAATATCCTTTCTATAATAGGGTGACCAGAATTGCACACAGTATTCCAAGTGTGGCCTTACCAATGTCTTGTACAACTTCAACAAGACGTCCCAACTCCTGTATTCAATGTTCTGACCGATGAAACCAAGTATGCTGAATGCCTTCTTCACCACTCTGTCCATCTGTGACTCTACTTTCAAGGAGCTATGAACATGTACCCAGAGATCTCTTTGTTCTGTAACTCTCCCCAACGCCCTACCATCAACTGAGTAAGTCCTGCCCTGGTTCAATCTACCAAAATGCATCACCTCGCGTTTGTCTAAATTAAACTCCATCTGCCATTCGTCAGCCCACTGGCCCAATTGATCAAGATCCCGTTGCAATCGGAGATAACTTTCTTCACTGTCCACTATGCCATCAATCTTGGTGTCATCTGCAAACTTACTAACCATGCCCTCTATATTCTCATCCAAATCATTAATATAAATGACAAATAACAGTGGACCCAGCACTGATCCCTGAGGCACACCGCTGGTCACAGGCCTCCAGTTTGAAAAACAACCCCCTACAACCACCCTCTGGCTTCTGTCAAGAATGATGTGGAAATGCCGGCGTTGGACTGGGGTAAACACAGTAAGAGTTTTAACAACACCAGGTTAAAGTCCAACAGGTTTATTTGGTAGCAAATGCCATTAGCTTTCGGAGCGGTGCTCCTTCATCAGATGGAGTGGATATCAGATTTCCATCTGACGAAGGAGCAGCGCTCCGAAAGCTAATGGCATTTGCTACCAAATAAACCTGTTGGACTTTAACCTGGTGTTGTTAAAATTCTTATTCTGTCAAGAAGCCAATTTTGTATCCATTTAGATACCTCACCCTGGATCGCGTGAGATCCATATGGAGAAGAAACATGAATCTTTTGGACCAAATTGCCTGTTTCTGACTGTAAATATTTATGATGTGGAGATGCCGGCGTTGGACTGGGGTGGGCACAGTAAGAAGTCTCACAACACCAGGTTAAAGTCCAACGGGTTTATTTGGTAGCACGGGCTTTCGGAGCGCTGCTCCTTCATCAGGTAGCTTGTGCCACCAAATAAACCTGTTGGACTTTAACCTGGTGTTGTGAGACTTCTCACTGGAAATACTTAGCTATATTCTGTATGTTTCATCTCATTTTCTCCTCTTTCAGACAGGTGCTGTGGGTCAGGGGAATCGATCCTCACCCCATCCACTGGGAACAAGCTCCCAAACATCCGCAATAAATGTCAACGTAGTTTGTGATGGATTGATATTTATCATTACACTGAACATTTGAGGGGATAAGAAGCCTTTCGCTGCACTCAAGCTCATTGTTAACTAACGTCGAATATCCACAGAATTAGTCAGTTCTTTCGTGCACTGAGGTGTTAAATAAAGGGAAATAAAATAGTGTTAAATAGAGGGAAATAAATGTTAGCAGCCTTTTAGTGAATGAATTTTACCTTGTTACAGAGTCCAATCTAGTGATTCAATGTCCACTTCCAAATCTGTGTGTCTCCCTTTAAACCAGCCAGAGATTTATGTTCAAATGGAAATAAATAAATGGAACATTCCAGATAATTAAGAATTATCACAACACAACTATTTTAAGTTTCTTTTCTTGATGAATTTCTTGTGCAAGATGAGCAGTGGAATCAGAGTAAAGCTCCCTCTGCACTGTCCCCATCAAACACTCCCAGGACAGGTACAGCACGGGGTTAGATACAGAGTAAAGCTACCTCTACACTGTCCCCATCAAACACTCCCAGGACAGGTACAGCACGGGGTTAGATACAGAGTAAAGCTACCTCTACACTGTCCCCATCAAACACTCCCAGGACAGGTACAGCACGGGGCTAGATACAGAGTAAAGCCCCCTCTACACTGTCCCCATCAAACACGATGTGGAGATGCCGGCGTTGGACTGGGGTGAACACAGTAAAGAGTTTTAACAACACCAGGTTAAAGTCCAACAGGTTTATTTGGTGGCAAACACCATTAGCTTTCGGAGCGCTGCTCCTTCGTCAGATGTAGCCAAACACTCCCAGGACAGGTACAGCACGGGGTTGGATACAGAGTAAAGCTCCCTCAGGGTTGGTACTGCCAAGGGGGAGTGTGGTCTGCTCATGCCAGTGGCTCCTTGTTCGGGGGCTTGGATTGAGAGGAGGGTCTAATGGAGTTTCACCCAAACCCCCGTACGTTAGCCAGAAGACTCCCTTCAGGTTGCTGTCCCGCTGAGGCCTCAGTGAAGGGAGCACGAGGCCCATCCCACACGTGTAGCCATTGGCAGCTTCAGGAACTGGGGCAGGGGCTGCCCACCTGTGTGGGTTGCCGGTTCCTGTAGCAGCCTGCCTCCAGCAAGATGAGCGGAGGTAGGAACATTTGGGGGAAACAACCTGGAAAGTAACTTTCAAAAATTCCTGACACCCCCCAATGTAGCAGCCCCCTTCACACAGTCACTATCACAGCTATAGGGAGTGGTGGTTTGAACTTTTGCTGCCATCATGTGGCCATACTCGATAGAACAGTTGCAGGGAATGAGTTAAAAACCTGGGCTCCTGATCCAGCCGTCACCCTCAGCCTTGGGATGGATTTCACTTCCAAGATTTATGGGTGTCATGGTGGCACAGTGGTTAGCACTGCTGCCTCACAGCGCCAGGGACCCAGGTTCGATTCCCGGCTTGGGTCACTGACTGTGTGGAATCTGCACGTTCTCCCCGTGTCTGCGTGGGTTTCCTCCGGGTGCTCCGGTTTCCTCCCACAGTCTGAAAGACGTGCTGGTTAGGGTGCATTGGCCGTGCTAAATTCTCCCTCAGTGTACCCGAACAGGCACCGGAGTGTGGCGACTAGGAGATTTTCACAGTAACTTCATTGCAGTGTTAAAGTAAGCCTGTGACACTAATAAAAAACTTTAAATGCATGGGGTTATGGAGATGGGGCTTGGGTGGGATTGTTGTCAGTGCAGACTCAATGGGCCGAATAGCCTCCTTCTGCACTGTGGAGATTCTATGATTGATTCTATGATTGATTAGCACTGCTGTCTCACAGCGCCAGAGACCCGGGATCAATTGTGGCCTTTGGTCACTGTCTGTGTGGAGTTTGCACGTTCTCCCCTGTGTCTGCGTGGGTTTCCTCCGGGTGCTCCGGTTTCCTCCCACGTTCCAAAGATGTTGTAGTTAATGTCGGGCTACATATTTGGTGTTGGTGCAGTTTTGATGGGCTGAATGGCCTCCTTCTGCACTGTGGGGATTCTATGAAATCAGACATATACGATCTCACTGATGTCGTACCAGGTTTTAATGGAGTGGGAGGTGGTAATGAAGTGGTACCCAGGGGATGCTCTGGGGACCCAGGTTCGAATCCCACCAAGGCAGATGGTGAAATTTGAAATTAATAAGTATGTGGAATTAAAAGTTGAATAGTGACCGTGAAACCATTGTCGATTGTCGGAAAAACCCATCTGATTCACTAATGTCTTTTAGGGAAGGAAATCTACCACCCCTACCTGGTCTGGCCTACATGTGACTCCAGAGCCACAGCAATGTGGTTTACTCTCAACTGCCTTCTGAAATGGCGTAGCAAGCCACTCGGTTCAAGGAGGGGCAATTAGGGATGGGCAATAAATGCTGGCCCAGCCAGCGACGCCCACATTCCAATGCAAGAATGAAGAACAAAATAAATCAACATCCTTCCACCTGTGGAGCTGCAGCGAATCAAACCCATTGGCGATGGGGTATCTTTATACTGTTCAGTTCTGCTGATGGTGGGGGAGAGCAGCCTGTGAGGAGCAGCTTCTGCCGTGAATGACGGGGTTATCGGGTGTCATTGTGCGTTGTTGTTTTTGATGGTAGTATCTGTTGCCAAACCCGCTGGTCGCCACGTTGGCACAAACCAGCCCACAGGTGGTGTTCCCATTTTCCCAGGTACGAGGATCGGCGTTTGAGGTTTTCACAGCACCCTTGAAGCGGAACATTGGACATCCAGCCGGCCTTCCGACTCTGTCTGCTTCAACAGAAAATCCTCGGGTATTGGGTCGCTGTCTGCGTGGAGTCTGCACGTTCTCCCCATGTCTGCGTGGGTTTCCTCCGGGTGCTCCGGTTTCCTCCCACACTCCAAAGATGTGCAAGTTAGGTGGATTGGCCATGCTAAATTGCCCCTTAGTGTCCCATGATATTCAGGTTAGGTGGATTGGCCATGCTAGGTTGCCCCTAAGGGTCCAAAAGTGTGCAGGTTAGGGGGATTAGTGGGGTGAACATGTGAGGTTACGGGAAAGGTCCTGGGTGGGATCTGCTTTCGGAGAGTCAGTGCAGACTTGATGGACCGAATAGCCTCCTTCTGCATTGCAGGCATTCTATTTCCCACCCAACCTATATAATTAAAATGTGAAGAGGTTCGAGTGGGGTACAAGCACCAGCACTCACTGGATGGGCCGAATAGCCTATTTCTGTGCCTTATGCTTAATGTAATGTTCGTGACGAAGGAGCAGCGCTCCGAAAGCTAATGGTATTTGCTACCAAATAAACCTGTTGGACTTTAACCTGGTGTTGTTAAAACTCTTACTGTGTTCACCCCAGTCCAACGCCGGCATCTCCACATCACCACTTCTTGAACCGCTACAGTCCCTGTGATGTAGGTACACCCACATTGCTGTTAGGAAGGGAATTCCAGGATTTTGACCCAGCGACTGTGAAGGAATGACGATACATTTCGAAGTCAGGATGTTGAGTGGCTTGGAGGGGAACTTGCAGGTGATGATGTTTCCAGGTACCTGCTTCCCCTTGTCCTTCGAGATGGTAGCAGTCACGGGTTTGGAAAGTGCTGCCTAAGGAGCCTTGGTGAGATACTGCAGTGCATCTTGTAGCTGGTACACACGGCTGCCACTGCGCGTCGGTGGTGGACTTTGGAGGCGGTGGGTGTCTTGGTGTACTGAGAGTACGTGAGTCACCTCTGACAGCCCGCATCAATGCGACACATTCAATTAGACCAGAAAAATGGAACCAGATTAACGGCATCATTTTTATATCATATATATAAAACAGAGAGATACAATATTACATTATTAAACAATATCAATACTCAGATCAGCAGCTTTTGAAGCAAGTCTGTTAATTATTCAGCATGGTCATCCTCAGACCCACTCTTTGTAATATTTCATGCAGTTCCTCAGTAACATTTCCCATTTCCAGCATCAATCCTTCACCAGACACAGATAAAAGTGCAAAGCCGATTATGGAGGTCAAAATTTCAAGGAATGATATTGCACCCATCTCTGCCCCCCCCCCCCCCCCCCCTCCCCCGCTGCCCCCCAACCTGGCTGCAAATCTGTCCCCAAAAACTCTTTCCTTCTCCCCCAAACTCCAACCCCAAGCCACTTTTAATGACATTACCCCCCCCCCCCCCCCCCCCCCCCCTCCAGACACAGATACTGGGGAGTGATTTAGCCACACAGCCTTTCCAGTTGTCCTTTCCTTGTGCGTTCTTGGCTGGTGCTTTGTTGGTGCATCTCTACAGTCAGAAATCTTTAGCGCGCTGCCTTAGGCATTTGCTGTTCGGAACAGAATTCAATAAAGTCGACCTGGAGGGAAGCCTTTTTAAGTTTGCCTCACAGCGCCATTCCCTGAATCGAGAGTTCACAGGTGGAGCGGACATTTGGGAAGTCTCTCTTTGACGGGCTTATGGGCGAATTCCTGTAACTTCAGCTCAAAATGAATTTTCCTCAAGCTCTTTGTCCAGGAACGTAACAGTTTACAGAAAGGAAACATCTCCTTTACTCACCTCCAGACCCCCTCACAACCGTCCACTTCTGGTTTATTGAAACCTATTCTGGTCAAATGCTCTTTACAATTTCCCTGCTAAACTCCAGAGAGTCTTCACTCTCTCTCCCACCTTCCCCCTATCTACCGTGCGTTCAAATCGCGGCTTGCATACCATCCTCCAGCATCTCAGAACCGCTAAGGTTTCTAACCTTCCCAGAGTCTAATAGGCCTGGTATCCTTCATCCATTACTCCCTAATTTCAAACATAGGCCTCTCCTATTCCACACTCCTCAAGCCTTCATCTCATGTCCTCCATAGATGAAGGAGGTTAATCTGCACTGGGATACCTCATTAACCCGTAGAGTTGTCAATATCCACACCCCCACCCCCAACAAGACATCACAACATTGACTACACTTCCAAACTACTTAATTGCCCGTAAAGTGCTTTGAGACATTCTAAGGTGTTCTGAGGCAAGCTACAGAAAGGGCGGCACGGTGGCACAGTGGTTAGCACTGCTGTCTCACAGCACCAAGGACTCGGGTACGATTCCTGGCTCGGGTCACAGTCTGTGTGGAGTTTGCATGTTCTCCCCGTGTCTGCATGGGTTTCCTCCCACGCTCCAAAGATGTGCTGGTTAGGGTGCATTGGCCGTGCTAAAATTCTCCCTCAGTGTACCTGAACAGGCACCGGAATGTGGCGACTTGGGGATTTTCACAGTAACGTCATTGCCGTGTTAATGTAAGCCTACTTGTGACACTAATAAATAAATAAATTTTTAAAAAGGCAAGTTTTCCTCTATTCAAAGTGGTCGAGCATGCCATTCGATATCACAAAAACCACAATGACCAACCAGTGCAGATAGGATGGGCCGAAGGGCCTTTTTTTGGGCTGTAAAACTCCATGGGCGGGAATTTACGGCCTCCCTCATCCTGAAATCGTAAAATCCTGCCTGAGGTCAATGGACTTCCCATTGGCCGGCCCTCGCCCGCTCTGATTCCCGTGGCGGGGGGGGGGGGCGGTTAAATTCCCCATGCTCTTCTCAGGGCAACTGGGGATGGGCAATAAACGCCAGCCTTGTCACACTCTGACCACTTGAAATAAAATCTGAGAACCTCCTTCCTCAATACTAACTTTATTCTTTTTGAGTGGGCGGCACGGTGGCACAGTGGTTAGCACTGCGGCCTCACAGCGCCAGGGACCCGGGTTCAATCCCAGCCTCGGGGCACTGTCTGTGTGGAGTTTGCACATTCTCCCCGTGTCTGCGTGGGTTTTCTCCAGGTGCTCTGATTTCCTCCCAGTCCAAAGATGTGCGGGTTAGGTGGATTGGCCATGCCAAATAGACTCTTAGTGTCAGGGGGATTAGCAGAGTAAATATGAGGGGTTACGGGAATAGGGCCTGGGTGGGATTGTGGTCAGTGCACACTCAATGGGCTGAATGGCCTCCTTCTGCACTGTAGGGATTCCATGATTTTGTGCCATGGAGCAGTCAGCTCGTGTTCACAATTCCACACAGAATACACAGTTTGCAGCGAGCCGTCAGGAGAAGAGACACAAAGCGGGAGGATAGTGGTAGACACAGGGCTGGAGACTGGAGTGCCCTCAGCCATTGAAGAACTTGGCAAAGAGAAAGGGAATAGATTCACAAAAGAGACGCTCAGCAATGACCTACCTCTTTGACCAAACTTTGGTCACCTGGCCTAATATCTCCTCAGCGACTCAGAGTCAAGTTTTGTTTGATAACCCTCCCGTGAAGTACCTTTGGGCTTCTTGAGTTAGTCCATGATTAGGCCAATGTTTATTGCCCATCCCTAATTACCCCTTGAGAAGATGGTGGTGAGCTATCTTCTTGAACCCGCTGCAGTCCATGTGGTGTAGGTACACCCACAGTGCTGTTAGGGAGGGAGTTCCAGGATTTCACCCCAGTGACAGTGAAGGAACGGTGATATATTTTCCGAGTCAAGATGGTGAGTGGCTGAGGGAAATCTCCAGGTGGTGGCGTTCCCAGGTATCTGCCGGTCTTGTCCTTCTAGATGGTGGAGGTCACCGATCTGGAAGGTGCTGTTGAAAGATCCTTAGTGAGTTTTTGCAGTACATGTTGTAGATAGCACACACTGCTACCACTGTGTTAGTGGGGTCCAGAGTGAATGGTTACAGCCATGAATGGGGTGCCAATCAAGCGGGGCTGCTTTGTCCTGGATGGTGTCAAACTTCTTGAGTGTTGTTGGAGCTGCACCCATCCAGGCAAGTGGAGAATATTCCATCGCAGTCCTGACTTGGGTCTTGTAGACGGTGGACAGGCTTTGGGGAGATAGGAGGTGAGTTACTCTCCGCAGAATTCTCTGCCTCCGACCTGCTCTGAGTCAGTTCAGTTGCTGGCCAATGGTAACCCGCAGGATGTTGATGTAGTTTGGTGGGTGGGTGGGGTGAATTTCAGTGAAGGTAATGCTGCTTAATGTGAAGGAGCAGTGATTAGATTCCGTCTTGTTGGAGACAGCCATTGCCTGGCACTTGTGTGTCACGAATCTCCCTCTGTTAAAGGTGCTATGTAAATGCAACTTATTGATGAATGGTGGTTAAGACAAAAGAAAACACAAACAAATGGGACCTTTCAGCGTTTGATACCTTTGGAGTTTAAATGTGAAATAATCTCTTTTCACAATTTAGATGTGCACTGAAAATGGCCTCCTCCTGTGCTGTACTATTCCAAACCGTTCCCCAAATTGAGCAGAGGAATGCTTCAGTCCAACTTGTGTACCATCGCTCCAGTGAAGGACCGGTTTGGTTCAACTGTGCTTTAGGGGCCGTTTTGAGCTGTAATCAATTGTTTCAGTAAAGACCACTGCATGTCCCAAGTGGATGAATCGTGATGGCACGGGGGTGGAGGGGGTGGGGGGTTTGGGGAACTGGGGGTGTTTCGGGTGGGTTGGATCTTGACTCTTGTTTCTCCTGGTTGGGGGATGGTTGAACCCCTACATTCATGGGGACCTTTCAATAGTGAACAACCTGAGCAAAGGGAGAAAGCGCTTAGAGCCAGATTTCATCACTGCTCATACTGGAGACTTTGTAGATATATCCATACATCGGGAATCGAACAAACTCTGCAGAAAAATAAAGAAAGGTAAAGAATCGGGTGACACAGTACAGACATCGGGGTCTTCACCCACGTTAGACCCCCACCCCAGCAAAGCAGCACTCAGGATCTCGATTGGAGATCCAACTAAATATCAACTGACACTGCAACACCCCCTGCAAAAAATTACACACCCCCAGAGACCCCCATAAAAATTAACACACCCCCAGAGACCCCCGTAAATATTAACACACTCCCAGAGACCCCCGTAAATATTAACACACCCCCAGAGACCCCGCTGCAAAAACTTACACACCCCCAGGGACCCCCGTAAATGTTAACACACTCCTGGAGACCCCCCTGTAAATATTAACGCACTCCTGGAGACCCCTCTGTAAATATTAACACACTTCTTGGGACTTCCCGTAAATATTAACACTCTCTCGGAGACCCCCCTGTAAATATTAACACACTCCCAGAGACCCCCATTAAATATTAACACACTCCCAGAGACCCCCCTGTAAATATTAACACACCCCCAGAGACCCCCTGTAAATATTAACACACTCCCATAGACCCCCCTGTAAATATTAACACACTCCCAGAGACCCCCATTAAATATTAACACACTCCTGGAGACCCCCCCTGTAAATATTAACACACTCCTGGAGACCCCTCTGTAAATATTAACACTCTCCTGGAGACCCCGTAAATATTAACACACTCCCAGAGACCCCATAAATATTAACACACCCCCAGAGACCCCCTGTAAATATTAACACACTCCCAGAGACCCCATAAATATTAACACACCCCCAGAGACCCCCCTGTAAATATTAACACACTCCCAGAGACCCCCCTGTAAACATTAACACACCCCCAGAGACCCCCCTGTAAATATTAACACACCCCCAGAGACCCCCCTGTAAATATTAACACACCCCCAGAGACACCCGTAAATATTAACACACTCCCAGAGATCCCCCTGCAAACATTAACACACTCCTGGAGACCCCCCTGTAAATATGTGTCTGTGTGGGTTTCCTCCGGGTACTCCGGTTTCCTCCCACAGTCCAAAGATGTGCGGGTTAGGTTGATTGGCCAGGTTAAAAAAAAAAAATTGCCCCTTAGAGTCCTGAGATGCGTAGGTTAGAGGGATTAGCGGGTAAAATATGTGGGGGTCGGGCCTGGGTGGGATTGTGGTCGGTGCAGACTCGATGGGCCAAATGGCCTCCTTCTGCACTGTAGGGATTCTATGATTCTATGATTCTATGAATATTAACACACTCCCAGAGACCCCCCTGTAAATATTAACACACTCCCAGAGACCCCCCTGTAAATATTAACACACTCCCAGAAACCCCCCTGTAAACATTAACACACTCCCAGAGACCCCCCTGTAAACATTAACACACTCCCGCACTGATATCTCACACAATGCAGTGTACCAGCACCCTATGCATCATTCTCTATCTCTGTTCAGGCCGCAGGAGGAATCGTTAACTCTGTTTCTGGCTCCACAGACACTGCCGGACCTGCTGAGTTGATCCAGCATTTCCTGCTTTTGTCCTGTGATGATGTGTAGATGCCGGCGTTGGACTGGGGTACACAGGTGTCCTGTGAACCCTGGAACTCAATAAGAGACCGTCAGGTAGGGTGAGGGATCAGATTCACCTGTCACCGAGAAGGGACTGGTCGCTGGTGGAATGGAGTAAAGGCTGGGCAGGATTGAGAGTGATGCTTTGTAAATTTGTTACCTCTGGGGTCCACAGCAGCAAAGTTCTCCGGGTCTGACAGATTATCGCAAGCTGCCTGCCTTTCAAGCTGATGCTTTGATGCTCCATTAGCCTCTGGTTAACAGCAGAAAGAAATGGTGCAGTTAGTATCGACCCAGGAATATCCAAACTGCACCAGTTTAACCATTCTCCTTTTCCATTTTGGAAATAAGTTCCACGAAAGAGAGAAAATCAAACGCAATAAAACTTTTTAACCCTCACACATAGCAAGTCCCATTTACCCAACATGCACTCTGCTTGCTCCCAATATTGCTGCCTGGTCTAACAACAACTTCATTTTAAAATTCCTCTCCTCGTTTTCAAAACTCTCTATGGAGCCACCCCTCCCTAAACCTGTCATCTACAGCCCTTTGAGATTTCCACATTCCTCCAATTCTGGCTTCTTGAGGGGGAGGTGATGGCCTAGTCGGTATTATCACTAGACTGTCAATCCAGAAACTCAGCTAATGCTCTGGGGGACCCAGGTTCGAATCCTGCCACGGCAGATGGTGCAGTTTGAATTCAATTTTTAAAAACTGGAATTAAAAGTCTAATATGATCATGAAACCGTTGTTGATTGTTACAAAAACCCATCTGGTTCACTAATGCCCTTGAGGGAAGGAAATCTGCCATCTTTACTTGGTCTGGCCTACATGTGACTCCAGAGCCACAGCAATGTGGTTGACTCTCAACTGCCCTTGGGCAACTAGGGCTGGGCAATAAATGCTGGCCAGCCAGCGACGCCCATGTCCCACGAATGAATTTTTAAATAATCTCTGATTTTAATCGCTCCACCAATGGCAGCCATACCCATCAGCTGTCGGAGCCCCAAGCTCTGGAATGATCTCTCTGCCTCTATTTAAGACCTGCCCGCTCAGTGTGCTGGTCAATACCTGACCGATACAGTCCTCCTCCTTCTGTTTCAATGCCCTAAGAGGGACCAATCCACTGGATTGCTCGAGGATAATGCAGCCGTTCGCTGTCACCCTCTCCATTGTGGCTGACCGGGAAACTCTCCCGGTCTTTACTACTTACCATCCGGCGTATCGGAAGGATTTACCGGCTGAGAACCAATCTGTTTGGCTATGTCATGAACCCACCTTCCCTCGCCATCCAGTCCTGCAGTGGGACCCAGGAGCAGAGCTTCTGACCCAGCTCCTACCCACTGCGCCAGGAGAATTCCTGGACTTACGCACGATCTTGTCTACGTAAAACAAATACAAAACACACATTCTTCCATTGAGGAACCGGACCCTGACTTACCTGCGGAGGGTAAGTTCAAATCATTCGTGCCCTGATTCTGATTAAGGTTTGACTGAAGGGAAATGTTCTCCCGCGGAACCTGAGCTTCATCAAATTTGACGTTTGTGGATTCGCTGCAAGAACAAAAAGACAGACTTTGATTTGATTTATTATTGTCACATGCATTGGTATACAGTGAAAAGTATTGTTTCTTGCGCGTTATACAGACATAGACCCTTTGTAGTTCCTTGCGGCCTTGGGCAGAGCAGGAGCTACACCAAGCTGTGATACAACCAGAAAGAATGCTTTCTATGGTGCATCTGTAAAGGTTGGTGAGAATCGTAGCTGACATGCCAAATTTCCTTAGTCTTCTGAGAAAGTAGAGGTGTTGGTGGACTTTCTTAACTATAGTGTCGGCATGGGGGGACCAGGGCAGGTTGTTGGTGATCTGGACACCTAAAAACTTGAATTTCTCGACCATTTCAATCCCATTGATGTAGACAGCATTTGTTCTGAACATCAAACATGTGGCCCAGAATTCTCCAGCTATTCACGTTGGTGAGATTCTCCAGTCCTGCCGGCAGCATACCCCTGCCCGCGGGGTTCCTGTTGGCATGGGGTGACGTCAATGAGAATCCCACCGCTAGCAAACACCGAGCCACCTCCCGCTGGTGGGAAACATGCGGCTGAGAGGCTGGAGAATCTCCCCCGTGATCTTCCTGATGTGTAATAGAAAGAGAGGGACAGGAACAGGCCATTCAGCCCTTCATGCCTATTGCTCCAATCAACAAAGTCAAGGCTGATCTTTTGCCTCAACTCCACTGACACAAACTCTCTTTTATTCATTTCAATGAGGTCACCTCTCATCCATCTAATCTCCAGAGAAGATAAACCCACTCAGCTCAATGTCATTGGGAGCAGATGACACAGGAGCATGATGTATGAGAAACTGGGGATGGGAATGCAGTTCATCCAACAAATTCACCTCTTCCACAAAACGGAGGAGATTGTCATCGACTTCAGGAAGCGTAGTGAAATGTATAAAAAATCTTAGAGACCTTGAAGGAGTAGATGCTCTTCCCCCCTGGCTGGAGAGTCTAGAACATGGGGAGCCAGTCACAGGACAAGGGGTTAACCATGCAGGACTGAGATAAAGAGAAATGTCTTCACTCAGGGTTGTGAGTCATTGGCATTCTCTATCCACATGACATGGATGCTCAGTCACTGAACCTATTGAAGAATGAATTAAATAGAACCTTTAGACAATGAGGGCAATGGAGAGAGCTTGTGTCAGTGGAGTTGAGGTAAAAGATCAGCCATGACTTTGTTGATTGGAGCAACAGGCGGCTCGGTGGCACAGTGGTTAGCACTGCTGCCTCACAGCTCCAGGGACCCGGGTTCAACTCCAGCCTTGGGTCACTGTCTGTGTGGAGTTTGCACATTCTTCTCATGTCTGCGTGGGTTTCCTCCGGGTGCTCCGGTTTCCTGCCACAGTCCAAAGATGTGCGGGTTAGGTGGATTGGCCATGCTAAATTGCCCCTTAGTGTCCCGGGATGCGTAGGTTAGAGGGATTAGTGAGGTAAATGTTTGGGGTTGTGCGGATTGTTGTTGGTGCAGACTCGATGGGCCGAATGGCCTCCTTCTGCACTGTAGGGATTCTATGATTCTATCACAGGTATGAAGGGCTGAATGGCCTGTTCCTGTCCCTCTCTTTCAATTACACATCAGGAAGATCACGGGCGAGATTCTCCAGGCTCCCAGCCGCGTTTCTCCCGTCGGCGAAGGTGGCGCGTTGTTTGCTAGCAGTGGGATTCTCCAGCCCCGCCACTGTCAATGAGAATTCCCATTGGCGTCACCTCACGCCCGCGGGAAACCCACGGGCAGGAGTGCGCTGCCGGCGGGACTGGAGAATCCCAACGGCGTGAGTAGCCGGAGAATTCCGGGCCACATGTTTGATTTTCAGAACAAGTTCAGTCAGCTGATCTCAGCGTTGCGTTGGCAACAGCGGAGTCCCTGATCGAGGGAGAGACCAATCAGTCGGTGTTCCTAATCCTGGCCACCACGCGTTGACTCCACAGCAGCAACAAGTCTCTAACTTCATAAAATGTCCCAAGGTGCTTCACAGGAAGGGTCAAACAATACTTGACACTGTCAAAGAAGATATTAGAGAGGAGAACAAAAGCTTATTCAATCAACGAGCACCTTATAGGAGAACGAGGTAGAAAGTTGGAAAGGGTAGGGAGGGAATTCCAGAACTCCGGACACAGACCACGAATGGTGGAACAGTTAAAATGGGAGATGCACAAGGGACCAGAATTGGAGGAATGCAGAGATCTTGGAGGGTTGTGGAGCTAGAGAAGATTAAACTTTATTTATTAGTGTCACAAGTAGGCTTACATTAACACTGCAATGAAGTTACTGTGAAAATCCCCTAGTTGCCACACTCCGATGCCTGTTCAGGTACACTGAGGGAGAATTTAGCATGGCCAATGCACCTAACTAGCACATCTTTCAGACCGTGGGAGGAAACCGGAGCACCCGGGGGAAACCCACACAGACATGGGGAGAATGTGCAGACTCCACACAGACAGTGACCCCAAGCCACAAATCGAACCCGGGTCCCTGGTGCTGTGAAGCAGCAGTGCTAACCACTGTGCCATCATGGAGGGTTGTGGAGCTGGGGAAGATTACAGAGATGTCGAGAGAAAGACAATAGGGAAGGGGGTGTGAAAACAAGGGGAATTTTCAAATCTTGATCAGGAGACAATTTTTAAAATGAATTTATGGGATGTGGGTGTCGCTGGCCAGACCAGCATTTATTGCCCTTCCCTAATTGCCCCTTGAGAAGGTGGCGGTGAGCTGCCTTCTTGAACCTGCTGCAGTTCCTGTGATGTAGGTACACCCAGTAAGAAGTCTAACAACACCAGGTTAAAGTCCAACAGGTTTATTTGGTAGCAAAAGCCACTAGCTTTCGGAACAGGCTGTTCCTTCGTCAGGTGGGTGGGTGTTCTGACCACAAACAGGGCACAAAGACACAAACTCAATTTACATGAATAATGATTGGAATGTGAGTCTTTACAGCTAATCAAGTCTTAAAGGTACAGACAATGTGGGTGGAGGGGGCATTAAGCACAGGTTAAAGAGATGTGTATTGTCTCCAGACAGGACAGCTAGTGAGATTTTGCACATCCAGGCAGGTTGTGGGGGTTACAGATAGTGTGACATGAACCCAAGATCCCGGTTGAGGCCATCCTCATGTGTGCGGAACTTGGCTATCAGTCTCTGCTCAGCGACTCTGCGCTGTCGTGTGTCGTGAAGGCCGCCTTTGTTTCGTTTCGCCTTCACTTCGTGAAGGACGCCTTCGCCTGTCGTGAAGGTACACCCACAGTGCTGTTAGGGAGGGGGTTCCAGGATTTTGACCCAGTGACAGTGAAAGAATGCTGGTATATTTCCAGGTCCAGATGGTGAGTGGCTTGGAGGGGAACCTCCAGGTGGTGGTGTTCCCAGGTATCAGCAAGTACAGGCTGATGGGTGAATGGTACTGGGTTCAAATTAGGAATTCAGCAGCAGGGTGAGTGGGACATAGACTGGCAAATGGGTTAATCCAAACTCAGGTAATCTCTATGATTGAAAATGTTCATTACACTCGTGACTATGTGTACGAACATCTGAGGTTCAGCAGCCAGCGGGGAAGAGAAAGATGTGAAGCACAAACTAGAAGCAACCATTGGAATCCAACAGAATGGATCACTTACCTCTGGACCACCGAGTCAGAGCTGGGTTTTAAATCTGAAACGGAATTTAAAAATTGTGATCAGGATCAACAGATTCCCAAGGTTTAAAGTTTATTTATTAGTGTCACAAATAGGCTTACATTAACAGTGCAATGAAGTTACTGTGAAGATCCCCTAATTGCCACACTCCGGCACCCGTTTGGGTACACTGAGGGAGAATTTAGCATGGCCAATGCACGTCTTTTGGACTGAGAAACCGGAGCACCCGGAGGAAACCCATGCAGACACAGGGGGAACGTGCAAACTCCACACAGACAGTGACCCAATCCGGGAATCGAACCTGGGTCCCTGGAGCTGTGAGGCAGCAGTGCTAACCACTGTGCCACCTTGCCGTCCCCAGGTGTGGGCTGTGTCTGGGTTGCTCGCACTCGAACCCGAGTTTGAAGATTGTGGGTTCAGGTGAGAGACCCGAGACTCACTGCAAGTACTGGGGGAATGCAGCAGCGTCGGAGGTGCTGTCTTTCCAATGAGTTTCAAACCCAGGCTTCATCTACTCTCTCAGGAGAAGGTGGGATGTGCAACTCTGAGGATGAAGGGGAGGGTTCTCCCCTCGCGTCCCAGCTAATGTTTTCTCTTAGCCAACCTCACTAAGGACATTAGCACATTGCTATACAGAGCAACAAGAGAGAGAGGATGCTGGAAACCTCAGCAGGTCCAGCAGCATCTGTGAGGAGAGAAACAGAGTTAACGCTCCGAGTCCTTTGACTCTTTGTCAGAGCAGGAGGGAGGAAGAATGCATAAGAAACTGCAACAAGAAGTAGCAACTTTAAAACAAAGGACAGACAGCCTGGTGTGGGAGGGAGGGGATCTTTCATTGAGATCGTTCATGAATGAGATACTTTCAGAAGGGGATGCTGTCAGACATGCTGAGCTTTTCCACCAATCTCTGTTCTTGTCTCAGAATCCAGCATCCACAGTAATTTGCTTATTTTGCTGCAAGCAAACTGGCTGCAAATGTTTTGACGTTCCAGCAATAACCCTATCAGACTTTAGGAGGATGCGGAGATTCTGGAGAACGTATAGATGAGATTTATTTACCAGGAAACTGTCAGGAATTAGGGATTTCCTTTCCCTGGATAGACAGGAGAATCTGGGGTTGGTCTCCGAGGAGCAGAGAAGGTTCGAAGGAGATTTAAAATCCTGAAGTGTTTACATCGAGTTCAAAAAAGAAAAACTGCTTCAATTGACTGAAGGGTCACTAATCACAAGTTTAAGGTGATTGGCAAAAGAACCAGAAGTGACGCGAGTGAAAATGTTTTGAGCTCTGAGTGGTTAGTGTTTGGAATGCACTGTCTGATAGGGTGCTGTATACATCTGCAACAGTAGCTTTCAAAAGAGAACTGGATGAATATGTGAACATGAAAATTTGAGGGGGTTTGGGGAGAGAGCAGCAGGGAGGGAGCAATTGGGTTTTGAAAGAGATGACACAGATTCAAGGAGGCAAATACCCTCTTTATGTGTTGTACTGTTCTACAATTCTGTAAACTCGCAGACACTATTGGTTTCTGGTCTCTGTGGCTTGGGTA
This sequence comes from Mustelus asterias, assembly GCF_964213995.1. NCBI lineage: Eukaryota > Metazoa > Chordata > Chondrichthyes > Carcharhiniformes > Triakidae > Mustelus > Mustelus asterias. Next base: position 37,350,784 of record NC_135827.1, read on the forward strand.
TAAACAGGAGGGAAAGGGCCACAGGTTTAGAAGGCTCAACAAAGGCCTCTTGATAACTTCACTATTTTAAAAAAAATTATTCATGGGATGTGGGCATCAGTGGCACGGCCAGAATTTATTGCCCATCCCTAACTGCCAATTGGGCTAGAATGATGCCATTAGGGTTCAATCCATCTATTAGCTTGTGCCTACCTTCTTGCCTTACCCCACACTTGTGGAGTGGTGACCTCCCCAAGCTATCTAACCAATCTTCTCTCTCTCATGGAGAGTGATACCTATGTCCTTTGTGGACAATGACTGATTATCTAATTACCCTTAAAAAAGGTGCTGGTGAGGCATCTTCCTGAAACACTGCAATCCATGTGGTGTCGATACACCCACCGTTCAGGAATGAATTCCAGGATTTTGACCCAGTGACAGTGAAGGAACGGCGATATATTTCCAAGTCAGGGCGGTGAGCGACTTGAGGGGAACCTGCAGGTGGTACTCCTAATCCTCGGCAGCAAATGTTGTGTGTCTGTAAGGTGTTGGCGACTTATTGAGTTGCTGCAGTGCATCTTGTAGATGGTACACACGGTTGCCAGTGTGCATCAGTGGGGGAGGGAGTGATTATTTAAGGGGGACATTGGGTTCCAATTAAGTGGGCTGCTCTGTCTTGGAGTGTTGTCAGAACTGCACTTATCCAGGCAAGTGGAGAGTATTCCATCACACTTCTGACTTGTGCCTTGTAGATGGTGGACATGCTTTGGGGACCTTGATGTGGAGATGCCAGCGTTGGACTGGGGTGGGCACAATAAGAAGTCTCACAGCACCAGGTTGAAGTCCAACAGGTTTATTTGGAATCACAAGCTTTTGGAGTGTGACTCACCTGATTAAGAGCAGCGCTCCAAAAGCTCGTGATTCCAAATAAACCTGTTGGACGTTAACCTGGTGTTGTGAGACTTCTTACTGTGCTTTGGGGAGTCAGGAGGTGAATTACTCTCCGCAGGATTCCCAGCCTCTGACCTGCTCTTGGAGCCACATAATTTATGTGGCTGGTCCAGTTTGGATTCTGTACACTCACATTATAAATCACCCTGAAGGGGAAACGGCAAAGAGCAACATTCATGACACATTCTTGTGCCAACAACCAACCCCAACCTGCCAGAGGGTTGAGCGTGAGGCAGCTACAGCGCCATATAACAATGGGTCAACCCAGCCACACACTGCAATTTCTCAGCCACCGTTTTACCTGCTCTTTCCCTCTTCATCCGGTACATAGCGCACAACACAATAATGTTCAGGAGCAGGATGGTGAGGAGCCCGACTCCACCCCCAAGAAGGATCACCAAAACAGGCACTTCAACACGTGAATGGAGGAAACCTGGAAGGAAAAGAGAATGAATAGCCCAAGTATTTGCACAAGTCACTTTTATTCATCCGTGGGACATGGGCGTCGCTGGCTGGGCCAGCATTTATTGCCCATCCCTAGTTATCCTTGGAGAGCAGTTGAGAGTCAACCACATTGCTGTGGGTCTGGAGTCACATGTAGGCCAGACCGGGTAAGGACTGCAGATTTCCTTCCCTAAAGGACATTAGTGATTGATGCACGTCAATCGAACTCAAGACACAAGGCTTCGGTAACTGAAGGCTTTTATTGCCTAACAATGGAACTACTAGAACGTAAGTACACCACCCCAGACTGACGAGGTCCCACCCGAGCAGGGGGTCTTATACCTCTCCCAGGAGGCGGAGCCCGACTGGGATGTGCCACAACAGTAACAACCACAGGTGTATTAATCCCACCCTAGCCCAACAACAACATTAGAACAACCCCACAGTGGGAACCAACGATGGTTCACCACAGTGATCCAGATGGGTTTTTCCGACAATCAACAATGGTTTCACGGTCATCAGTAGATTCTTAATTCCAGATATTTTTTATTGAATTCAAATTCTACCATCTGCCGTGGCGGGATTCGAACACAGATCCCCAGAACATTAGCTGAGTTTTTGGATTAATAGTCTAGCGATAATACCATTAGGCCATCGCCTCCCCTCACACCAGAAAGAAATACCTGCATTTACATAGCATCTTTCACATCCTCTGGACATCCATTTGCAGCCAATTCTAAACTGAAAACACTGTTATGCTTTCGGAAATGTGCCCACATTTGTACACAGCAAGCTCCCACAAACAGTAATGTGGTTCTGACCCAGATAAGCAATTTTTTATTGATGTTGATTGAGGGGTAAATATTGGTTAAGGTTTCAGGGAGAATTCCCCTCCTCCAATTCAAAATTGTGCCATGGGATCTTGAGTGCCCACTTGGCATGGTAGACAGGCCTCATGTTTAAAGTTTAACCTGAAAGATGGCACCTCTGACAGTGTTGCACTACCTCAGTATTGTACTGGGAGTGTCCATCTCGAATATGTGGTCAAGCTTCCAGAGTAGGACTTAAAACTAGAATATTCAACTCTCGTAGTATCATTTGTCACAGGAGGAGGCCATTCAGGCCCTTGAATGTGGTCAACAGCTCAATTAGATCATTGTTGATTGCCATCTCAACTTAATTTCTCTGCTTTGGCTCCATAACCCTTGATACCGTCAATGACAGAGTCATAGAATCCCTACAGTACAGAAGGAGGCCATTCAGCCCATTGAGTCTGCGCCGACCACAATCCCACCGAGGCCCTATCCCCATAACTCCACTTATTTACCCTAGTTAGTCCCTCTGACACCAAGGGGCAATTTAGCATGGCCAATCAACCTAACCCGCACATCTTTGGTCTGGAAACTGGGGCATTTTGGAAATCAAGGGCTTTAGAATAGTTCCAAATGGGCTGTGTAGCCAACAGTGGATTTTTTTTTGTGGTTTACCTGGTAAAGAAATGGAGGAGTTGGTCATACCAAACTCATTGCCGGCGGTGAAGGAGTAGTTCCTGGCCAGACTGGACAACTGCACGTGCACTGTGTGATTGGTCAACCAAGGGTAGCTCTTGGTGTCCAGAATCATGAAGTTGGAGGTGTTGACAATGACGCTGCCACTTTCATCCACCCAGGTAATGGTGGCGGGAGGGTTCGCATGAACCAAGACAAACAGGATGAGGAACAGTCCCGAGTCGTTGCGCTCTTTGTATTCAGTGTCCATCCGAACAACTTCCGGTTTGACTGGGGAACGGTTACAGAAAGGACAAGAAATCTCATTTAGTGACAACAGCAGCAACCTGCATTCACATAGCACCTTTAACTTCCCCAAGAAACTTCAACGGAACATTATCAGACAAAAATTGACACCAAGCCAAAGGAAGAGACAGGTGTCCAAAAGCTGGATCACAGAGCCAGGTTTAAGGGATGCCTTGAAGGAGGAGAGAAAGATCGGCAGATGGAAAGGTTTAAGGAGGAAATTCTAGTGCTTAGGGCCGAGGCAGCTGACTGGTGAAGTGAGGAGATGTTTGGAAGTAATTGTGGCTGGACTGGGGCTGAAGGAAACAGGGAGTCCGATTCAAGGCAGTGACCTTTCATCAGAACCCTGAGTTCCAGGTTCAGATCATTGACCTGAGACATTTACCCTGCTTCTCTTGCTGAATTTTTCCAACATTTTCGGTCTTTATTCCAGATTCCAAGCCGCTGCAGTATTTTGCTTCTGTATTTTATTATTCATTCGTGGGACGTGGGTGTCGCTGGCTGGCCAGCATTCATTGCCCATCCCTAATGGCCCAAGGGCAATTGAGAGTCACCCATATTGCTGTGGCTCTGGAGTCATATGTAGGCCAGACTGGGTAAGGATGGCAGATTTCCTTCCCTAAAGGGTATTAGTGAATCAGATGGGTTTTTCCGACAATCGACAATGGTTTCATGGTTATCAGTAGATTCTTAACAGTCTCTCTCTGCCCTGAGACTTATAAATAATGAGACAGAGTGTCCAGGGCCTTGGCAAGTCCACAACATTGCTGCAAGAACGCTAGGTAAAAAGCATGAGAAGAGGCCATTCAGCCCATTATAACTCATTCCTACCTCAGCCTGCATTTGGACACTCCAATAGTCTTCACTTTCACCACCTTGCCTGGCAGATTATTCCAACCATTTGTTTCTCTTTGAACAAAGAGATATGCTTCCAAATATCTTTTTCAAGTTAACTTTCACTAAACACTGTTGATACCGTCTGGTCTTCCTCTCCCGACTTTCCTTTCAACCAACAGATCCAGTCTCTTCCCTCGCATGTCCTGGGTGTTAGCTGGCGTCTTGCGTTGAGAGACTCATTGTTTCGGAAGCCTGGGAGTTTCAGAGTCTATCCAAGTGCGGGTTACAAAGCCAAGGGACGCCATCAATCATTGCCCCGTTCCAGATTGATTTCCCTATCCTGAAGATCAGCTTCATTCACTCAATGGCGAATGGTCTTTGTGCCAATCTGGATGTTTTAATGCCAGCAATTTGCATCGATTGAGAAACAGGATTGTTTGACTTTAATTAGCTTAATTCAAGGGTTCCCAAACTGTGGGTCACGACCCACCCCAGTGGGATCCCGGGACTGGATTTTGGGCCCATCCGTTCCAAGGCAACAATTGTTTGCATGGGTCTCAGATTGAGTTTTGACATCTGTAAGACCCCTTTAAATGTTTGTGTTTTCTTTCTGCTGGTGGGCTTGGCTTGGTCGTCCAGTCTCTGAGGCCTGATGACTGCTACAACCTCAGTGTGGGTCTTCACTTTCTACATTGGTCTTAAACCTGTCCCCCCACCGCCCCCCCCACTCCCACCACCATCAACAACTCACAATTCTCTAACCATTCCCCACCCACCCACTCCCCCACATACTTTCACTCTCCAGTCACACAAAGCCGAAGGCATCAAAATGGGATCACATCAGGATAATGTTTGGGAAGAATGGGCTTCCTTGGGTTTTTCTTTTGCAAATAGTTACGAGATAAACTGACAGGTGATATCATCAACTCGGATTTTCAGAAAGTTCCTGGTAAAGGTTTAGCGAGGTGGCCGTCTGCATCCCTGAGTCCAAATGCGTCCACATCAGATCCCAGTGGATGGATGGATAAGAGGTTCCCTAGGTTGATCCCGGGCATGGAGGGATTTTCATAGGAAGAGATGTTGAGTAGGTTGGGCCTTTACTCATTGGAATTTAGAAGAATGAGAGGTGACCTTATTGAGACATTTTGGGGAAAATGATCCCGTTCCGCCTGCTGCAGAAATCATAACGGGTGAGGGGCAGACCGTGGAAACATCCATTGATTTTGGGCAGGATTTTCCGGTTTCAGAGCAAGCATGGGTGGGAAATCCCAATGTGCAGATGCCGGCGTTGGACTGGGGTAAACACAGTAAGAAGTTTAACAACACCAGGTTAAAGTCCAACAGGTTTATTTGGTAGCAAAAGCCACACAAGCTTTCAGAGCTCCAAGCCCCTTCTTCAGGTGAGTGGGAATTCTGTTCACAAACAGAGCTTATAAAGACACAGACTCAATTTACATGAATAATGGTTGGAATGCGAATACTTTCAACTAATCAAGTCTTTAAGAAACAAAACAACGTTTTGCTCTCTCCACTCACGTTGTTTTGTTTCTTAAAGACTTGATTAGTTGTAAGTATTCGCATTCCAACCATTATTCATGTAAATTGAGTTTGTGTCTTTATATGCTCTGTTTGTGAACAGAATTCCCACTCACCTGAAGAAGGGGCTTGGAGCTCCGAAAGCTTGTGTGGCTTTTGCTACCAAATAAACCTGTTGGATTTTAACCTGGTGTTGTTAAACTTCTTACTGGGAAATCCCACCCATAGGATTCTCTGGTTTTTGACAGGGTAGATGCTGAGAGGCTGTTTCCCCTTGTGGGAGAGTCTATGACCAGAGGGCATAATCTCAGAGTGAGGGGTCATCCATCTAAGAATGAGATGAGGAGGAATTTCTTCTCTGAGAGAGGAGTGAACCTGTGGAATTCTTTACCGCAGAGGGCTGTAGAGGCTGGGTTAAGTATGCTCAAGGCTGAGAAAGACAGATTATTAATCAGTAATGGAATCGAGGGTTATGGGGGAAAGGGGGGAAAGTGAAATTGACGATTATCACATCAGATCAGCCACGATCTCATTGAATGGTGGAGCAGTCGATGGGCCGAATGGCCAACTTCTGCTCCTACATCTTACGGGCTTATGGAACTGGTCTTCTAGTCAGTGGAAGCGCCAGGGTGGTGAGGAGGTGACAGGTCCTCCTACAGCAGCAAATTCAATTAGAGATCCTGGGATCCCACCCCAGAACACAAGAGAATCCGAACCCAGAGCACAAAGAATCACAGACTAGAATTCCTGTGACAGATCCCACCTGGGACAGGAATAGGCCGTGTGCCCCCTCCGAGATCGCCAGGGAGTTCCCGATACTCACACTGCACATTGAGGATCACGCTGGCGTTCTGGGTTCTCCCGGTCACCGGGTCAGTGGCAGAGCAGTTGAGTTCCTTGTCCTTCCTGTGAGTGGTTATCACAAAGGTGCTGAGGCTCTGGTTGCCCGCCTCGCCGGAGTCGGGGATCAGCATCGTCTGGTTACTCGACTGCTTTTTGCCGTTCAGGTACCAGGTAACAACAGGCACTGACCTCCAGCCGTCCATCCTGCAGGTAAACTCTTTCGTAGCATTTTCCTCCAAGGTGACGACAGGTTGAGGACGCCCGTTAATCAAAGGAAATGGTTCGGCAATCTCTGTAACCAAAATACTGAATACCAGTAAAAAGAGCGTCGCACCCTCAGAACCTAAACTAGAAAGAGTGCAGAAAAGATTTACGAGGATGCTACCAGGGTTTGATGGTTTGAGTTATAAGGAGAGGCTGGATAGACTGGGACTTTTTTCCCTGAAGCGTAGAAGGCTGAGGGGTGATCTTATAGAGGTCTATAAAATAATGAGGGGCACAGATCAGCTAGATAGTCAATATCTTTTCCCAAAGGTAGGGGAGTCTAAAACTAGAGGGCATAGGTTCAAGGTGAGAGGGGAGAGATACAAAAGTGTCCAGAGGGGCAATTTTTTCACACAGAGGGTGGTGAGTGTCTCGAATTAGCTGCCAGAGGTAGTAGTAGAGGCGGGTACAATTTTGTCTTTTAAAAAACATTTAGACAGTTACATGGGTAAGATGGGTATGGAGGGAAACAGGCCAAACGCGGACAATTGGCACTAGCATGGTGGTTAAAAAAAGGGCGGCATGGACAAGTTGGGCCAAAGGGCCGGTTTCCATGCTGTAAACCTCTATGACTCCAATCCCTTAAGATTTGCTGGGGTCCAATTTTGTGGCAATAGACATCCCACTATGAGGCCATTCTTCAAGCATGAACTCGTAGCCACCCAGGGTTATACAGATCCTGGGGTTGCGGGGGACCCAGTAATGAAGCTGCCCCCATGGAGATTCACAGCTGAGCCAAATACCCCTGTTAGCTGCCACCCAGTGCGATGCCTATTGGGGGAGACAGGAGTGGTTTGGGTCATAGTCTAGTGACCAGAGGTTGTGGACACGCCATCAGCCCACCCGAGTCTATGAGCCATTCCTCAATGAGGACATCTGAGTTACCCACATGGAATTTCCAGACCGTTTTAGGCCATTCTCATATGTCATTTCAGGAGCGGTTGAGGAGTCTGGGCCTGTACTCGATGGAGTTTAGAAGGATTGAGGAAGGATCTAATTGATACTTACAGAATACTAAGAGGCCTGGATAGAGTAGATGTGGAGAGGACATTTCCACTAGTGGGAGAGACAAGAACTCGAGGGCACAACCTCAGACTGAAGGGACGCTCCTTTAAAACTGAGATGAGGAGGAATGTCTTCAGCCAGAGGGTGGTGAATCTGTGGAACTCATTGCCACAGAGGCTTGTGGAGGCCAGGTCATTGAGTGTCTTTAAGACGGAGATAGATAGGTTCTTGATCAATAAGGGGATCAAGAGTTACGGGGGGAAGGCAGGAGAATGGGGATGAGAATCATATCAGCCATGATTGAATGGCAGAGCAGACTCGATGGGCCGAGTGGCTTAATTCTGTTCCTATGTCTTATGGCCATTCAGCCTAGTTGGCCTCCTCCCATCCGACTTGATCTCACCCTATCAGCATATCCTTCCATTCTTTTCTCTCTGAAGTCTTTATCCAGTTGCATCTTCCATGTGTCCATTTTCTTTGCCCCAATTACCCCCGTGGCAGTGAGTTCTACACTCTCACACACTCCAGGTGAAGAACTTTCTCCCAAATTTCCAATGGATTTATTAAAGACTATCTTATACGAATGGCTCCAAGGTTTGGACTCTCCCTCAAGGGGAAACATAGCCCTATTTATATCCCAGTGAAACCCTTTCAGAATTTTAAACAGCTCGATATGATCATCACTTGGCTATCTCTGTTCTAGAGTCGTGTCGCATTCTGTTCATTACCATAAGAGAAGGCGGGGAGAGGGTAGTTATTTACTACTGGGCCACACAGTTCAGTTGTCTTGTATGCCTTATAGAGTCAGAGAATCATTGAGGTTTCCAGCATGGAAACAGGCCCTTCAGCCCAACTTGTCCATGCCACCTTTTTTTAATAAGCTAGTCCCAATTGCCTGTGTTTGGCCCATATCCCTCTATGCCCATCTTACCCATGTAACTGTCTAAATGCTTTCAAAAGACAAAATTGTACCCGCCTCGATTACTACCTCTGGCAGCTCGTTCCAGACACTCACCACCCTCTGTGAAAAATTGCCCCTCTGGACACTTTTGTATCTCTCCCCTCTCATCTTAAACCCATGCCCTCTAGTTTTAGACTCCCCTACCTATTGAAAAGATATTGACTATCTAGCTGATGTGCCCGTCATTATTTTATAGACCTCAATAAGATCGCCCCTCATCCTTTCTATCCACCTCTCCTTATAACTCAAACCATCAAGTCCCGGTAGCATCCTAGGTGGGGGGGGGGGGGGGGGGGTCACGGTAGCACAGTGGTTAGCGGGGTGGCACGGTGGCATAGTGGTTAGCACTGCTGCCTCACAGCGCCAGGGACCTGGGTTCGATTCCCGGCTTGGGTCACTGTCTGTGTGGAGTTTGCACATTCTCCCCGTGTCTGCGTGGGTTTGCTCCGGTTTCCTCCCACAATCTGAAAGACATGCTGGTTAGGGTGCATTGACCCGAACAGGCGTCGGAGTGTGGCGACTAGGGGAATTTCACAACAACTTCATTGCAGTGTTAATGTAAGCCTTACTTGTGACACACTAATAAATAAACTTTGAAATCTTTTCTGCGTGTTGCAAGTTGCACCTGAGTTTACACCAACAATTGTTTATGAGGCGCTGGGCACATTCAGGGAAAGGGGGTGGAAGCGATAAGTCTAGAAAGAATGAAATCCCAACCACCCCCCAGGCCGCAGTACCTGAACAAACGTAATTCTCAAGCTGCAGAAGTAGGAAGGCTCCTACGACATTGTCACATCCAGCCAATCTCATGTTGGAGGCTGTTTTCCTGTTTGCATTACATCTTCCCTGGAACTGGACCAATAAAAAATCATCAGCTGCTTCCCACCCGGAGTAAGAGAAAGAACTTGCATTAATGAATCACCTTCCATAACATCCCCACAGCGCAGTCGCTGCTGTAATACAGGAAACATAGCAGCCAATTTGTGCATAGCAAGCTCCCACGGACAGCAATATGACCCAGATAATCTGTTTTCGACATGCTAATTGAGTGATAAGTATTGGCCAGGACACTGGAGAGAACTCCCCTGTGGTTTTTCAAATAATGTCCTGGGATCTTTCCCCGAGAGAGAGCAGACAAAGCCACTGTCTAATATCTCAGCCAAATGTTGGCACATTTGACACTACAGCATTTCCTCAGCACTGCAATAGAATCGTCAGCCTGGATTTTGTGCTCCTGTCTCTGGAGTGAGCTTTGCACCCACGACATACCAACTCAAACACAAGTTCCCACTGAGCTACGGTTCACAGGAGGGACAAGAGAGGAAAGTTTAGATTAGTAATGACTGCAATAGAAGTTTAAGAGAACGAGGGTACAGGTAAGACAGCGATGCTTTAAGATTTTAAGGGAAGGGCTGTGTGTTGCTGACAGTTTTATCTTTTTACGTTGTGCTACCCAGTAACCCAATGGCCAAGTGCACTGACTCGTTTGAGTGGAAAATGCTTTGCCAACAATACTGAGGGAGTGCTGCATTGTCAGACGTGCCATCTTTCAGGTGCATTTTTAAACCAAGACCCCATCTGCTTGCTCTTTGAATGTAAAAGATTTTGTGGCACTATTTTGAAGATATATTACCCATAACTTGGACAATATTAATCCCTCAATCGACATCACATTGTCAGTAGCACCTTGTTGTGTGTGGGAGCTTGCTGTGCACAAATTGGCTCCTGCATTTCCTCTATTACAACAGTGACTACACTGCAAAACTATTTCACTGGCTAGAAAGCACTGTGAAACATCTAACGGTCCTAAAAAAAATTAAATAAACACCAGTCTTTTTTTTATAATAGAAACGTTATAATAGGAATAAACTGTCCCAAGGTGCTTTACAGGAGCGCAATCAAACAATATTTAACATCGTAAAGGGTGGCACAGTGGTTAGCACTGCTGCCTCACAGCACCAGGGACCCAGGCTCAATTCCTGGCTTGGGGTTGCTGTGTGGAGTTCGCACATTCTCTCCGTGTCTGTGTGGGTTTCCTCCGGGTGCTCCAGTTTCCTCCCACAGTCCGAAAGATGTGCTGGTTAGGTGCATTGACCATGATAAATTCTCCCGAGGTGTACCCAAACAGGCGCCGGAGTGTGGCAGCTAGCGGATTGTCACAGTAACTTCATTGCAGTGTTAATATAAGCCTACATATGACACTAATTTAAAAACTTTTTAAAGAAGAGATGATACTCTGTGGGTGATACACTGTCGGGGTATTGGCTCACTGGGGGGGTTCCTGATCTTGTACATTTTGGCTCCAAAATCCAATACGTCTAATGCAACAACGTTCACAGAACTTGGGCCCAAATGGTCTATGCCAGGGACAGTGCTCCGTGCATTCCTCCTCTCACCCCTCTTCATCTCACTCCATCCGTGCATCCTTCCTCCCTCACTGCTGACACTTAAATGCACCTACACCATTCACCTCAACTACTCCACCTGGTAGTGAGTTCCACATTTAATCCACTCCTGGAGTAAGTTTTGCCTGAATCTCTACGTTAGATGTATTAGTGACTATTTAATATTTATAACCTCTAATTCTGGATTCCTCCAGAGGTGGGGAAACATCTTCTCAACCCCCTTCATAATATTCTCATCTCTGTCATATCATCTCTCTCTCAGTCCTCGATTCTCTAAAGAGCCCCCAACAGTTCGTTCAGTTATCCTGATATTTATAACCCTTCAGATGCCTGTAAGTCCTCACTGCTCCTTCTCCAGTGTCTCAATATCTTCTACCACCACCCCCACCCCCCCACCCCCCCCCCCCCACCTCCCCTTCAATACACAGCCTGCAGTGGGGAGCATCAGGAAGTGTTTCCCAGCTGAATAATGACCTCAGCGAGCAGGCAAGGGCCAAACGCGACACATTCTCAAAATGAAATATATCCAGGTTACCCCCGAGTAACCGGGATCTGGATCACAGCTTGCTGGGATTTTGCAACCACTGTCAATCCACCCCCCTCCCCCCCTCCCCCCCCCCCAGCCAATGCACCCCCTCACTGTCATTGCGAGAGCTACCTCACCCCAAGCAACCCGGGGTGGGGGGGGGGGGGGGGGGGGGGAGGTGGAGGGGGGTGGTTTGCAATAACAGGAGAGGAATCCTGTGCTCCAAGCTGGCATTGTCCCTTGGCAAAGCCCCATGAGCCACATCAACCCAATCTGCAATACCCACCAATAAACATGCCTGAGGCTCCTTCACGAATTACCGTTGAAGGGAATGTGTCCGGCACGCGCGCTCACACCAGCCCTGCCCTGACTGAGTGGCCTTGCCAGGGCACCTTTATCACCTGGATCTGAAAGCGTCGGGGACCAAGTCCAGGGACAGTTCACGACTCCCCGTACAGCACATTGGGAGCGAACCCAGCAACGTGCCAGTTTCTAAACGCAACACAGCAGAGGAGGGTGAGGTAGACCCGATTTATAGGAAAGCACAGGCACAATTCGAAACAAGCTCACCTCGGAGTGATATTCCAGGGAGAGCAGCTGACGGCTTTGTGTCTTATTCAGTTAATCCGGGACATGGCATTCAGAGACAATTCCTGCTCTTTTAGCCAGGAGATAAATATCCTCCTCCTTTCCTGTTGTTTGTGTGGCATCACAGCTGCTGCTTCTCACTGATCTACTGCAGTGCGGGGCTGAGGGTGGCCTTCAGGCACACTCAATCAAGCCCGGATTTAAAGATTCTTATGCTCCATCAGCCTGTCTTTGTAATCCTGTGCCCACAATGAGCAGCCAGGCACGTTATCACCAGTAGAGCTGTAGTAAATCTTGAACTACCGTCCCAGCCCCCATCACCCCCCCCGCTCAGCTCACAATCCTCTCACACAAGCCCTGCGACTCTGTGAATTCTCACTCACTGTCAAGACTCATCGCTTCCTCCGCCTCACTCACTCAAAGGGGTCACCAATTCAGACTTGGCTTTATTTCAAGGGGTTTCACCACCTTAAGAGTCAACCACATTGGGCGGCACTTTAAAATAATATACTGATACACTGATTATTATTATAAACTAAACCATGTGGGTGACACAGTGGGTTAGCATTGCTGCCTCACAGCACCAGGGACCCGGGTTCGATTCCCGGCTTGGGTCACTGTCTGTGTGGAGTCTGCATGTTCTCCCCGTGTCTGCGTGGGTTTCCTCCAGGTGCTCCGGTTTCCTCCCACACTCCGAAAGACGCGCCGGTTAGGTGCATCCACTCCCGAGTCTTCCCCTCTTTCCTACAATAGCTTATATTTAAATATATTTAAAAGTCTGAGGACATGTACCAACCGTCTCAAGAGCAGCTTCTTCCCTGCTGCCATCAGACTTTTGAATGGACCTACCATACATTAAGTTGATCTTTCTCTGCACCCTAACTGTGACAGTAACACCCCATTCTGCACCCGCTCCTTTCCTTCTCCCCTATGTACTCTATGAACGGTATGCTTTGTGTAGCGCACAAGAAACAATACTTTTCACTATATACTAATACATGTGACAATAATAAATCAAAACCAAAATAATACCTCGTGTCCCGATGTGTTTCACTGGAACACAGTACGATACTAAGCCACGCTAGGAAATCTCAGGTCAATGACCAAGGGCGATATCAAAGGGCTACGTTTCAAAGGGGTGTCTTAAAGGAGACAAACAAGTTGGAAAAGGCAAGGAGTGTCGGGATAGAATTCGAGAGTGTGGTTCTGAAGGCGTGGACACCAGTGGGTTGAGCAATCATAATCGAGAGGCCAGAATGAAAGGGTTGCAGATATCTCAGAGGTTTGTGGGGCTGGGGGAGACCACAGAGATAGGGGAGGATGAGAACATGCAGGGATTTGAAAGACAAGGATGAGAATTTTGAAATCCAGGTGTCGCTTGGCCAGGAGTCGATGTAGATCAGCGAGCACAGGGCTGACAGGGGAATGGGGCATGCACTAAGATGCAGGCAGCAGAGTTTAGGGTGGCCTCAGGTTTATGGAGGGTGGAATGCAGGAGGCCAGTCGGGGGGGGGGGATGTCCCATCGGGATTGTCAAGTCTGGAGGTCACAGAGGCACAATGAGGGTGTCAGCAGCAGGTGAGACAAAGGTGAAGTCACTTCATCTGCTATCACTTCCTCCTGTTGTCCCCCTTCCACCCCCTCCACTCCCCCTCTCTCAATCTTGATGCAGATCCAGGTTTCGGGGTGAGTGTGGCTGGAAAATCCCTCCCACGGGCTATACCTTGGGCTACACATAGTTGTAACTACCCCTCGCCACAACGGTGCCGTGTTTGAGGTGTTTGTGTGGTATCCTAATGGCGATAAAGGAAATGTTTAGATCAAGCAAATAAGGAGATAGTATTTTCAGTGGCTGAAGGGGTGAGTTAAGGTGATTGGCAGAAGAACCAAGTGTGACAGGAGGGAAAACCTCTTTTTTAATGCATTCAATGGTTAGGATTTGGAATGTACCAACAGCTTGGCAGATATTGATTCAACAGCAAGCTTCAAAACGGAATTGGATCAATGCTTGCAGAAAAGAAAAATTGCAGGGGAAATTGGGAAAGATCGGGGGGAGTGGGACAACTGGATTGCTCTTTGAAAGAGCCAGCACAGACTTGATGGGCGATTGGCCTCCTTCAGTGCTTTTCTATTCTATTGATTCTGATCTTTCAACCTCCAACTCTTTGCTTTTTGTGCTGTGGTATATACGCCAATCTTTATCTATTTGTGGCCTTGTGGCCACTCCAGCTCTGACAGCTTTGGCAGAATACTGTGGTATGTGATGTCTCCACAAGTGCCTTTATTATCTCGGTGTCTGACTCTTGTGGTTTGGCTTATGTTTCAGACAGAAAAGCTTCCTCTTTGCTCCACATTCAACTTGATCGCTTAAGCCACTGTAAAATATTCTAATGTGAATCACCTTTAAGTAGGAAACTAACCCAAGGCACTTACAGGAGTTCAGGCAGACATCACTTGACTTCCAGCCACATAGAGATTTCAGGAAAGAGGACCAAGGCCTTGGTCGGAAAGATAAGTTTGAAGTAGCCAGACTCTGTTGACATAGAAAACTCGACCATCTTGAACACAGAACCAAAGCTTCAACCAAGACGGACAAAGGAAAATCAAAGAAGTTTGGGAATCATCAGTTCAATGAAAAACAGCAAAACAAAAATCTGAAAACCTTTGTTCAAATTAATTTTTGTTCATGTTCATCTAATGAAAGGACATCATTTTGTGTGAGCTGTTTGCCTCACCTAACTCGCCCATCGTGAATTAAGAGTCCATTCCTTTCATAAATCCCACAGTGCAGAAAGAGGCCATTCGGCCCATCGAGTCTGCACTGACCACAATCCCAGCCAGGCCCTATCCCCATAACCCCATGTATTTACTCTAGTTAGTCCCCCTGACACTAAGGCACAATTTAGCATGGCCAATCCACCTAACCCGCACATCTTTGGACTGTGGGAGGAAGCCAGAGCACCCGGAGGAAACCCACACAGATACGGGGAGAACCTTCAAACTCCACACAGACAGTGACCCAAGCCGGGAATCGAACCTGGGTCCCTAGCGCTGTGAGGTAGCAGTGCTAACCACTGTGCCACCCGTGCCGCCAAAGGAAAATCAAAAAAGTTTTGTTACTTTATCAGTTTCGTTACTTTACTCTATTTTCAAATCCATCACAAACCCTCCCTCATGTTGTAGCCTGCTCCACCCCCATAACCCCTCCCAGATTTCAGAGCACCAACACCGGCCTCTATCACATCCCCAATCTCCATCGCTCGATCACTGACTCGCTGCATCTCCAGCTATCTAGGTACCAAGCTCTGGAATTTCCTCCCCAATTGCCTTCACCTTTAAGAGGGCACAGGTTTAAGGTGAGAGGGGGTAGGTTTTGGGGTGGCATGTGGGGAAAGTTTTTCACACAGAGGGTGATGGGTGCCTGGAACGCGCTGCCAGTGGATGTGGTGGAAACAGGCACATTAGTAACGTTCAAGGCATTTCTTGGTGGACACATAAATGGGAGGCGAACAGAGGGATAGAAACCACGTATTGGCGCAGGCTTGGTGGGCCGAAGGGCCTGTTCCTTTGCTATGTTGTTCTTTGTAAAATACTCCTTAAAACTTACCTCTTTAACCAGGTTTTTTTATCCTCCTTTGGCTTGGTGTCACAATCTGTCTGCTTGTTCACTATTGTCAAGCACATTGGGATACTCTAGTGCATTAAAGGTGCTATATAAATGCAAATTATTGTTTTGACATTAAATTGTTGGTGTAGTTTCACCCCTCTGCCACAAGAGTGACTGCACTTCCAAGTCAAGCAGTTAGTTGCACCATCTAGTGGCCTAGTTGACCAATAACAAAAATAATTATTTTTTTTGCAAACCTATTTTCATAGAATAGAATCCTACAGTGCAGAAGGAGGCCATTCAGCCCGTTGAGTCTACACCGACCTCAATCCCACCCAGGTCCTACCCCCATAACCGCATTCATTTACCCTGCTAGACCCCCTGATATTAAGGGGCAATTTAGCACGGCCAATCCACCTAACCCACACATCTTTGGACTGTGGGAGGAAACCGGAGCACTCGGAGGAAACCCACACAGACATGGGGAGAACATGTAAACTCCACACAGACAGTGACCCAAGCCAGGAATCGAACCCGGGATCCTGGCGCTGTGAGGCAGCAGTGCTAACCCACTGTGCCACCTTTTCTGCCCAAATTGGAGCTAAAGCTATACTGAAATTTCATTGCTCCTGCAGTTTTCTTATCAGTACCTTCAATGTACATTGACAGGGAAGATTCTGGAACTGGTGCGTTAGTGATGTGGAGTTAGGTCAGCACAGTGGTTAGCACTGCTGTCTCACAAGGCCAGGGACCCGGGTTCGATTCCTGGTTTGGGTCACTGTCTCTGTGGAGTTTGCACGTTCTCCCCATGTCTGCATGGGTTTCCTCCGGGTGCTCCGGTTTCCTCCCAGAGTCCGAAAGACATGCTGGTTAGGCTACTTGTGGCCGTGCTAAATTCTGCCTCAGTGTAACCCGAACAGGCGCCGGAGTGTGGCGGCTAGGGGATTTTCACAGTAACTTCATTGCAGTGTTAATGTAAGCCTACTTGTGACACTAATAAATAAATAATGACACAGTTGGTAGCATTCTCACCTCCAATCAGGAGATTATGGATTCAAGTGTCACTACAGTTGAGACAAAATGCTGACGCTTACAGCGCTGAGGGAGTGCGGAACTGTCTTTTGGTTGAGATATTAAACCAAGGCCCCAGGAGGACATAAAAGATCAACAGCATTATTTCAAAGTGCAGCAATAGTGGTCTCCTCAGTGTCCTGGGCAATGTGAATCTCTCAATCAATCTCATCATTAAAAATGTGTGGCGTTTGCACATTCTCTCCGTGTCTGCGTGGGTTTCCTCCCGCACTCCAAAGATTTACAGGTTAGGTGCATTGGCCATGCTAAATGCTCCCTCAGTGCACCTGAACAGGCGCCAGAGAGTGGCGACTAGGGGATTTTCATAGTAACTTCATTGCAGTGTTAATGTAAGCCTATTTGTGACTAATATATAAACCTTAAAAAACTTTAAATGATCTGGTCATTATCACAATGCTGTTTGTGGGAGCTTACTGTGCACAGATTGGTTGCCACATTTCCCACATCACCACAGTAGATACACTTCAAAAGTACTGAGTTGATTGCAAAATGCTTTGGGACGTCCCAATGTCACAAAAGGTGCGATAGAAATAGAAGTGTTTCTTTATCTTTCTATTCCCTCTGTCAGTGGGACATTTGAAAGTTAGGTGAGAATGCTGAATGTCGATCAAGTTTATCATCTTCGCAATGGTAAAGAAACAAAGCCAAAAATGCACTCAAACAGAAGCTCATTTTACAACAGTCGACTTTAATGGACAGGTTGGGCAGTGGGTTAGTTATGTTACAACTTACAGATCTGCACGTTCTCCGTTATTCAACCTCCCTGGTCCCAGCGATGAGCAGACTCTGCTTTCCCTCCGATCTGGAAAAGACCCTCCCTGCTTCGCTATCCAGTCCTGTGATTAGGTGATCCAAGGCAGAACCACCAAACCCTTTTGTTCTCCAAACTCAATAATGGTCACTGATTGAGGCCGAGATAGACTTCTGCTCCGTCAGGAAGTCGAGGGATATGGGGAATGGGCAGGGACGTGGAGTTGCAGCAGACACAGTGCATCCCATGGTGGTATCCAGTCGCAGGGCAGGCTCAGTAGGCTGGCTGGTCCACTCCTGTCCTTCCTAATTCTTATGTTGACCCACTTACACTTTCCCAAAGTTACAACAGGAAGGCAGATTCATAGTTGAGTGAGCTGAAACTCATAAATAATAGAATCATCTAGAATCCCTACAGTGCAGAAGGAGGCCATTCGGCCCATCAGGTCTGCACCAACTCTCTGATAGAGTATCTTACCCAGGTCCTCTCCCCAACTCTACCCCTGTAGGGGCAGCACGGTGGCACAGTGGTTAGCACTGCTGCCTCACAACACCAGGGACCCGGTTCGATTCCTGACTTGGGTCACTGTCTGTGTGGAGTCTGCACGTTCTCCCCGTGACTGTGTGGGTTTCCTCCCACAGTCTGAAAGACGTGCTGGTTAGGTGGATTGACCCAAACAGGCGCCGTAGTGTGACAACTAGGGGAATTTTCACAGTAACTTCATTGCAGTGTTAATGTAAGCCTTACTTGTGACTAATAAATAAACATTAATTTCTTAAACGTAACCCCACACATTTACTATGGCCAATCCACCTAACCTGCACATTCTCAGACCGGACAATTTGTCCAATTGGCTTATTTTACAGATAATAAGTGAATAAAAAGAGCAACATTTTGAGTAAAACCCACCTCACTGCAACTTAAAGAACCAGAACCCAACCCTGCTCTTGTGCAAAAGGTGAATATACTTAGCGAGTAAGCCTTGTGAACAGCTCATGTGAAATAAGGGACTGAGTGTGGGGAAGCTGGTGGCTGAAAGAGCCACAATGCGCACACTCATACAGAAAGCAAAGATGCTCCATCTCCCACAGGCTGTTTAGAAATACGGTTCAAAAGGGAAACAGGACAAGTAGTTAAAATAAGGGACAGCCCCTTAAAGTACAGGAGAGTTGGCCCCGGTTTTGAAGCTGGCCAGCTTCAGGTTTTGCTCTGGGCAGCTTAAATTGGGCTGTTTCAGGACCTGAGCTACTTCCTGTTAGAGTTGGAACACCCCTGCTAACATATATTATATAGATCGTAGCCATCAGTGTGCTCAGAGAGGCAACTAGTAAATAGAGATTTTTTAAAAAGATAATCCTTGGAGGTTATTTAAAAACAAAGTAATTATGAATGACTGAAGAGAAGGATCAATAATGTAACTCTTGTACCAGCAGAGCCCATCGGCCTTCAAACAGAGGGTGAGGCAGGTGGTCCCGGGTTCCTGACACCGGCCACCATCTTGGCTAGCATGCGATTGCAAAGAGCTGCATAGGGATTCATGAGGGCGACTTGGCTCTTGGCAAACCCATTGCCCAGATCTGCCGCCTGTCTGAAGTCCTGCAGAGCCTCCTGGTCGTGCCCGGAGAGTCGGTGGAGGAGCCCTCGCTGGACCAGTGCCAGGCTAGCTGTCCGCCCTGTTCCTCTGCTCAGCTCCACTGCCTTGTTCAGGTCACTCATCGCTCCTGAAATGATCAAGATTAGTGATTGGTGAGCCAAGTGTCCCTTGATGCATCAGTATTCAGAATGTCAACCATAACAGGAATCATTAGGTTTTGGGCTTTGTCCTTCAAGCCTGCTCCACCATTCATCAAGACTCTGGTAGACCTTCTATCTCAATTCTACCTTTCCTCACATCCTTAATTCCTTTAATGCCAAAGGTCGTGCAGATTCTCAAGAACATAGCATCCACTGAGTCAAGAAATTTCTCCTTATCTCAGTCCGAAATGGCTGACCCCTTATTCTGACACGTGACCCTGTGTCTAGATTCCCCATGATGTGGAGATGCCGGCGTTGGACTGGGGTGAACACAGTAAGAAGTCTCACAACACCAGGTTAAAGTCCAACAGGTTTATTTGGTAGCAAATACCAAATAGCAGAAACTGATAGCCAAGTTCCGCACACATGAGGACGGCCTAAACCGGGATGTTGGATTTATGTCACATTATCAGTAACCCCCACAGCTTGCCTCCTGGACTTGCAGAATCTCACTCGCTGCTCTGTCTGGAGACAATACACATCTCTTTAACCTGTGTTTAATGCTCCCTCCACCCACATTGTCTGTACCTTTAAGACCTGGCTGGTTGTAGGGATTCGCATTCTAATCAGTATTCTGTAACTTGATTTTGTGTCTGTGCACTGTTTGAGAGCACATTTCCACTCCATCTGACAAAGGAGCAGCGCTCCGAAAGCTTGTGGTATTTGCTACCAAATAAACCTGTTGGGCTTTAACCTGGTGTTGTGAGACTTCTTACTAGATTCCCCAGCCAGGGGAAACATTTGCTATCCTGTGAAGGCCCTTATATGTCCTTCCTTAGGGAAGGAGACCAAAACTGCACACATGCACTGCAACTGAACAGAACTTACGTTGAGGCCTCACCAATGCCTTATATAATTATAGTACTTCTTTATTCTTATTGTCCAATTGCTTTGTAGCAAGTGCCAACATATCTTTTGCCCATTGCGATGTTAGTGTACCGTTAAGAGATTTTTTTTAAAATCATGATCTCTGCAGCTCTCGCAGTCAGTGTTTCTCAACTCACAGCCTTAAGTGATGGCATTATGGCACCAGTTTGACTGGAGATGTCTATTTTTATTGCTTAAACAGGGATTTGTTTATTTTTACTGGGATGTTTATGACTCTGCATTGTTAGGGAAAAACTGGTTGGCAGGTCAGGTGATGGGAGTTTTTCCATTCAGAGCCGCAGTTTGAGTTTTAGGAGGGACATCAAGCTGAAAAGAAGTCTCTCTCTCTCTCTCTCCCTGGTTTTGGAAATTCTGCTGGTTAGCTGAAAGCAAGGTCTTGCCTTTCTGAAGGGGGGAACCGGCTGTCGGTGGCTTACCCAGAGTCCCTGGTGTTTTGGGAAGCCGTTCTGACTTCAAACTCTTCTGAGTCTATCCAGAGAACGATAGACTTCATCCAAAGGTCTCAAGTCCAGTATCACGTGAACTGTGTTACACCTGTAAAAAGGGTCCTTTGTCTACGGGATTGGTTTGATTGGAACACATTAGATACATTAGTTAAGAGTTATACATTATAATGGTTATTTTGTTTCTTGTTTGTAATTGATAAAAGCTCTTGCTACTTTTCTTACTATACATGTCAACTATATTCTTAAATAGCTTTTAGCTCCCTGGTGGGTCATTTGAATCACACCTGAAGTGAAGCCTATCATGCTTATCCTAGCCAAATTCAAGAGGCAAAACTTATGATCCAGATGGGCTCCATAAAACACTTTGGAGTTTCTGACCTGAACCATAACACCATCTAACTGCTTGAAGAAAATCACTGCTTCTTGAAGAAAATCGTTCCCTGACTGGGAGCAAACGCAGCGTCCATCAGTGAAAGTGTAAAACCCAACCAAAGGGCCACCAGGGAAGCTGCACAACAGATTTGTAATCATTATATATTGCACTAGCAGGATAAGAGAATGAGAAGTCATAACATTCGGGGTTGGTTGCTAACAACAGCACAGGTTTATTGAATAGCTGTTTACTCTACGGAGGCTTAATTTAGACTAAAGCAAAGACTAATTTAGACAAAGCAACTGATAATGTTAAAAATTATACAGATGACTAAACTCCCAAGTGACAGCGCAACAACACAACACCAACCCCCAAACATATAACATATTGGCGGCACAGTGGTCAGCACTGCTGCTTCACAGCGCCAGGGACCCGGGTTCAATTCCTGGCTTGGGTAACTGAGTGTACGGAGTCTGCACATTCTCCCAGTGTCTGCGTGGGTTTCCTCCGGGTGCTCCGGTTTCCTCCCACATTCTGAAAGACGTGCTGGTTAGGTGCATTGACCCGAATAGGCACCAGAGTGGTGCGACTAGGGGAATTGCACAGTAACTTCATTGCAGTGTTAATGTAAGCCTTACTTGTGACTAATAAATAAACCTTTGAATAAACTTTATAACATCCCTCCCCCTTTACCTCTAAGGTCACATAACAAACAACCATAGCATTTTTACATAGTCATCAAAACACACACACACACACACACACACACACGCACAAAGACAGTCAGTGCATTATTACACAGTAATAATAACGTTGCCATAATCCTTATTGACCACAGGCTGTGACTGGTGCTGATTTAACCTGAGGATCACCACACCTCAGGCGAGGAGCAAGGTTGAGAAGGCGGGGCCCTCAGCCGGTCCGAGTGTTGAACTTGCTCTGTTGGTGTCGCTCTGCATCACTAACCAGCCCTCTAGCCAATTGAGCTCACCGACAGTAAGAATAAAGTTAATAGGAAAGACAATCAGGTGGGCGTTTATTCCACACTGGTTACCCGCACACTTCAGGTTGTTCTTAGCCTTAGAGATATTCTCTGGTTCTTCAGGGGACGTTTCTACTCTGGAAGGCATAACAGTCCCTTCTACAGAAGAAAGACTTGTAGCCGCAAAGGATTCTTCGTCAATCCCAGTTTCTACTGTTATCCAGTCACAGTATCTGGTGCAATCTAGAGACAGCTAGAATCAAAGAGGCTTTTACAGTGCAGAAGGAGGCCATTCAGCCCATTGAGTCTGCACCGACACTCCGAAAGAGCCGTGAATTGTGGTCCATTATCACTCACAAAGGGCGGCACGGTAGCACAGTGGTTAGCACTGCTGCTTCACAGCTCCAGGGTCCCGGGTTCGATTCCCGGCTCGGGTCACTGTCTGTGTGGAGTTTGCACATTCTCCTCGTGTCTGCGTGGGTTTCCTCCGGGTGCTCCGGTTTCCTCCCACAGTCCAAAGATGTGCGGGTTAGGTTGATTGGCCAAGTTAAAAATTGCCCCTTAGAGTCCTGGGATGCGTAGGTTAGAGGGATTAGTGGGTAAATATGTGGGGGTAGGGCCTGGGTGGGATTGTGGTCGGTGCAGACTCGATGGGCCGAATGGCCTCCTTCTGCACTGTAGGGTTTCTATGATTTCTATGAATTTCTTCTGGTTTCCCAAATCTGGCGAAAATCCCATTGAGCTTTTTGATGCTTTGTTCCGCAGTTGTTGACTTCATTCGGACAACATCAGGCCATTTGGAAAGTGTATCTATGACAACCACGTACATGTGTCCTTATAGGGACCTGCAAAGTCTAGGTGCAGATGTTGCCAAGGCACTTTAGGCCACTCCAATGGATGCAATGGGGACAAGAGCGATGCATTCCTTACCCACACTAGAATGCAGAAAAGAATATGAGTCAGTTAAAGAAGCAGTCACAAGTGTTGGCACATTTCAACCTGAAGTTCCCACTACAACGTACCTGTGATGCCTTGCCGTACGGAGTCGGAGTGGTGGTGTCACACACACTGCCATCAGGGCAAGAAAGACCAATAGCTTTCGCATCGCGTACCTTAACAGGTGCTGAATGAAATTACACCCGGCTGGAAAAGGAGGACTGAGTGTTATCTTTGGAATGCAGAAATTTCACCAATATCTTTATGGCTGTCGTTTCACATTGCTGACGGATCACTGTCCCTTAACAATTCTTGGGCCACATAAGGGTAATTCATCGTTTGCCACAGTCCTGGCACAGTCCTGCTTTTTCCTTGACCTGGGCATCGCAGCCTGGCCACCAGGAGTAACTCCTCGCAAGTGCTTTCATTCAGCCTAGCCCAGGATGTCCTTCATGTAATTGTTCCAATTCTCTTTGTCGCAAGTTTGGAGGAATTTTTACCCTCGTTCCCCACAACATCCACTCTGTACCGTCGTCAGCTGGAGTTTTCTGAAAACAAGTTGCTTTAGTTTAGGATGTGTTTCCACTGTCCTCCCTTTTAACACCAGGCGGGACTTTACAGCCTCGCTCAACCCGAGACTGGAAAATCCCACCCGAGGTCAATGGACGTTTCCATGGTCCGCCCCCCGTCCCCTCCGATTCCGGGCGGGGCGGTAGAATTCTGGCTACTATTTCCAGTATCTTCCCCATGATGGGGTCATTTCTAGTCTACCTTTGGACCCGAACTTCAGTCACTGGGATGTATTCTGTGAAAAATAGAAGATATTGGAAACACTACTGGATGGTACATGACCAGCAGATAAAGGTAATTGTGACATTGCACCATCATTGATTTGGCTTTCCGACTCACAGTACTTGACCTCGTAGGAATATGCTGATAATATTAAAGACCATCGTTGAAGTCCGCTTGTGGCAAGCGATGAATTACCCTTATGTGGCCCAAGAGTTGTTAAGGGACAGTGATCCGTCAGCAATGTGAAACGACAGCCATAAAGATATTGGTGAAATTTCTGCATTCCAAAGATAACACTCAGTCCTCCTTTTCCAGCCGGGTGTAATTTCATTCAGCACCTGTTAAGGTACGCGATGCGAAAGCTATTGGTCTTTCTTGCCCTGATGGCAGTGTGTGTGACACCACCACTCCGACTCCATGCGGCAAGGCATCACAGGTACGTTGTAGTGGGAACTTCAGGTTGAAATGTGCCAACACTTGTGACTGCTTCTTTAACTGACTTATATTCTTTTCTGCATTCTAGTGTCAATTGTCATGTCCGCTTTTGTACACCACAAGTTATGCAATAGTTTAAGTAGGGTTGCTAGGTTTGGAACAAATTTGTAATAATTACTTCACCCTAAGAATGATCTGAACTGTGTTACACTCGTTGATGGTGGAGCCTCTATCTTCTTAGCTGCCTTGTGTAAGCCCTTGTTATTGATCACATGGCCTAAGTATTGTGCTGATGTTTGAAAGAAGTCACACCCATCTCTCCTGACATGAAGACCATGAATGTGGCTTCTGTGTTAGGCAAGTGTTCCTGTTCATTGGTACCAGAGATTAATATGTTGTCAAGTTAACATTGTACCCCCTGTAAATCGCTTACGATCTGGTCCATGGACCATTGAAACAGTTAGTGCTGATGTGATCCCAAAAGATAATTTCTCATAGTGGAATAGACTTTTATGAGTGATGATGGTAAGCAGGCGTTAAGATTCAGCTGCAACATTCATTTGCAGGTAGGCCTGCGGTAAATCAATTTTGCTGAACTTCTATCCTCCTGCTTCGCCAGTGAGCAAGGGTAACGAGTATTGGTCCGCTGGCCTGGCGACAGCTGTAATCGGCTGACATGCTGTTGATTCTGCTCCAACTTTATAAAGTATCAAAAAGTTTTTAGTTGGTAATTGCAACTCCGATTTTCTTTCCTTTGTTTGAAAAGAATATAATCCGCTCCTCGTCGCCAATATTCTTTTTATCCAGTTATATACTGCACTTGTCGGATAAAAGAACGTGAAATAGTAGCACATGGGGTTGGATGCAAATAACAATGCAGGTTTATTGAATAGCTGTTAACTCTACAAAGGCTTGATCTGGACTGAGGCAAAGCCCATGAAACAGCTACAAACTAGACACGTGACTAAACTCAAAGTGACAGCGCAACAACATAACATCCCCGATTATATAACAGTATAATCCACATATTTCCCTTCCTTTCTCTTTTGGCAGTTAACATCTGCTGAGTTAAAGCTGTAGCCCTAAAGATATCACCGTAAAGCTGGTGGACATATTTAAGAAAGTTTGCAATATTATGACTGGTCTTAAACATTCCTGGGCTAAGGAAGGGGAAGTCATCTTGGGTTCCCTCCTCCAAACTGTCAACGATTCCTGCTGCAATGTAAGCGTGAGTGTAAGGAAAGAATCAGCCTCGGCTGTTGGGTGTCCTCAGTCCTCAGGTTTGGCTGTGACTTTGTTCCCCTGTACATTATTGTAATGACTCATTAATGAACAGAAGTTACAGGTCAGCATCCCTATTTGACAATTTGGATTTCTGTAACTTTGAAGAGTAAGAATGGAGCAGATGGAACCATCACTCCATCCCATCCACATCCAGGTCCAATCATCACACCCATCACTCTTTGACTGGTCTGCCTGTAACTGCACCCATCTATAAATGTATTCATCAATACCCCTTTCACCATATTAACTATCCATCACCAAAGGTGTCACCCCATACATTAATTATCACATTCATCCATAAATCCATCACTGTATTTCCATCCATCACCCGCTGTACTGTCTATTAACCATCCCCACCCATCTCTCATATTCGTTGCCTACTTAAGCCATTTTATCCATTGACCCATCCGCGGCACGGTAGCACAGTGGTTAGCACTGCTGCTTCACAGCTCCAGGGTCCTGGGTTCGATTGCCGGCTCGGGTCACTGTCTGTGTAGAGTTTGCACATTCTCCTCGTGTCTGCGTGGGTTCCCTCCGGGTGCTCCGGTTTCCTCCCACAGTCCAAAGATGTGCGGGTTAGGTTGATTGGCCAGGTTAAATATTGCCCCTTAGAGTCCTGGGATGTGTAGGTTAGAGGGATTAGCGGGTAAAAATATGTGGGGGTAGGGCCTGGGTGGGATTGTGGTCGGTGCAGACTCGATGGGCCGAATGGCCTCCTTCTGCACTGTAGGGTTTCTATGATTTCTATGATCTGTCACACAACACATCCATGCATTTTTCCCATTGTCCCCATAATCAGTAATTTCCCCACTCATCCATCATCCAACAAGCCAAGCTCTGTACCCGAGTGGAAGCTGTCAGAGGTAATTTCCTGCTTTACTAATAGGAAGGATATCAGAGGTAGGTTCTTCACGCAGAGAGTGGTTGGGGTGTGGAATGGACTGCCTGCAGTGATAGTGGAGTCAGACACTTTAGGAACATTTAAGCGGTTATTGGATAGGCACATGGAGCACACCAGGATGATAGGGAGTGGGATAGGTTGATCTTGGTTTCAGATGAAGGTCGGCACAACATCGTGGGCCGAAGGGCCTGTTCTGTGCTGTACTGTTCTATGTTCTATGTTCTATGTTCTAATATATTTCAGGCAGCACAGTGGTCAGCACTGCTGCCTCACAGTGCCAGGGACCCAGATTCGATTCTCGGCTTGGGTCACTGTCTGTGCGGTGTCTGCACATCCTCCCTGTGTCTGCGTGAGTTTCCTCCGAGTGCTCTGCTTTCCTCCCACAGTCTGAAAGATGTGCTGGTTAGGGTGCATTGACCCGAACAGGCGCCGGAGTGTGGTGACTAGGGGGAATTTCACAGTAAATTCATTGCAGTGTTAATGTACGCCTTACTTGTGACTAATAAATAAAGTTTATTTTCTCCTCTTGTACCTTACTGGTTACCAACCCTATCCTCCGCCTTCCCCATGTTGAATTTTTACCTGTCGTGTCTCCTTTCAGCCGTAGAGTTTGTGCCCGGTTGTTGTAGCCAGATGCTCGTTCAGGGATGATTGCTATAGCCTGAGTGAATATTTCCACAGCTGCATCCACGTTCCCAGACTCTGCACGGGAAATTCCCTGAAGTTCCAAGTCTTTAGCCTGTTTCACTAGGACTGGGTCAAACTTGCTGTCTAAATATAACAAATTGAGATGGGTTACAGACAGAGGTAATATAGCCAACGCTCCAAAATAGTCCCACTTCTCCACTGTTTTACTCTGGCCTGAAACCCTCCATACAAGGAGAACAATGTGTGTGTAAGAGATTGAGTGAGATTCCTCAGATGTTGACTCATTGGGGCGCTGATTCCCTGGACAATGAAACTTGCTGCAGTTCAAATCCCTGGGCACCATCTTACTCCTGGACTTCCATCTCCACAGCCCTCAGAGTTTACTGCACCTCTCCAGTTCTGAATCAATCACCCTACCACTGGCAACCATGACTTCAGCTGCCTAGACCCTGTGGCAGTGGGTTAGCACTCCTGCCTCACAGCGCCAGGGACCCAGGTTCAATTCCCAGCTTGGGTCACTGCCTGTGCAGAGTCGACATTTTCTCCCCGTGTCTGTGTGTTTCCTCCGGGTGCTCCGGTTTCCTCCCACAGTCCAAAAGATGTGCTGGTTAAGTGTATTGGCCATGCTAAATTCTCCATCGGTGTCCCAAACAGGCGCCGGAGTGTAACTTCATTGCAGTGTAAATGTAAGCCTACTTGTGACACTAATAAATAAACTTGAACTTTAAAACTCCACTTCTCTTTCATCATTTAAGGTGTTCCTTAAAACCAAGTTATTGGATCTAGCTTTTGGTCTGCTACCTAATATCTTAGCATCTGGTTTGGGTGTCAAATTTTGATTCATCAAATAGAATCCCTAAAGTGCAGAAGGAGGCCATTCAGTCCATCAAGCCTGCACCGACAACAATCCCACCCAGGCACTATCCCCGTAACCCCCACATATGTACCCTGCTAATTCCCCTGACACTAAGGGTCAATTTAGCACGGCCAATCAACCTAACCCGCACATCTTTGGAGTGTGGGAGGAAACCAGAGCACCCGGAGGAAACCCACGCAGACACGGATGCAAACTGCACACACTCACCCAAGGCTGGAATTGAACACTGAGGCATTGTGCCACAATGCCCACAGATTCTCTGTGAACGGGCTTGGAATATTTGATTATGTTAATGATACAATATACCAAGTAGTTTTTGGGTGCTGACTTGCTGAGGTAGAGATTTCCTGGGCACAGAATTTTGCTGGGGTTCCCTACATACTGCATATAACTGTGGTACAGGGTCGCCAAATATTGTTTCTCACTGGGACATACATCCCCAAAGTGTTGACTCTTGCTGGGATGGAGGTTCCTAGGCTTTAAGCGTCTGTGAGAAATGGGAGCCACAAACATTAACTCTCACTTGGCTATGAGCTCCCCTGGAGTTGGGCCTGACTGTATTAATGTTCCACGGATGGACATCAATTACTGCACTCAAGTGTAAAGTATGTACGAGTCCAGCAAGAGTCTCAAGCAAACTGAGAGAGCAAGTGTCAGTGCCAAACTTGATCTTGTCCTCTTCCTAACACGCAAACCTGATTTTGTGAAGGGCAATGTGAAGACTCTTTGAGTGAGAATAATTGAATTGAACCATCACACACTCACCATCATCAGTTAACTCGACCTCCGCTTCTCGCCCAAGGTTACCAAAGGGATCGTTAGGGTTGAAGATAGCCTGGAGCACAGCCTGGTCACCGAGGGTAGCCATATCCCAGGTTAATGTGAGAATTACTCGCCGAGGTAGAGCCTAGTTGAAATAGCTTCCTCATCAGACCTGGTGCAGTGGACTTCAGACTGAACAGACTGTCTCCACATTTAACTCCAACCAATGGGAGTGTGGGGCGGAGGCCAAGGCTCAGAGCACTGACCTGCATGCTCTGGTAAACAGCAATGACGTCAAACACAGAATATCTGGTAACACCAGCTTTGCAGAAACAAAGCATAAACTCTGAGGCACCAACCAGTGGAAGACTGAAGCAGACATGGTTATGAGGTCCCACATTAGATCCCTGATGTCAATCCATTTCCTCATTACTGACCAGTCATTTCCTCATTACATGACCACCCCTCCCCACCCACCAAAACAGCATGAGTGTTTGCGCACACATCAAATGAAAGCAGGACTATAAATAGTCTAATAAGCTAGCCGATACATGTTGGGCAAGTGAACTATGACTACTATTGGAACGCCCATCAAATTTTAACAAAAGACATCATAAGGATACAAGAGAAATCTTTTAGGGTAATACGTTATATTTAAATCAAATTGACTTTATATTAACATTGGCCACATTTGTAAGTGACATATAAGCCTCAGCTTGCTTTACCTGGTCGTATTCTCTGCCTTGACCCCAGAGTGGAGGGGCTTGGTTATGAGGAGAGATTGGGGAAACTGGGGTTGTTCTCCTTGGAAAGACGGAGGATGAGGGGAGACTTAATAGAGGTGTATAAAATTATGAAAGGCATAGATAGGGTGAACGGTGGGAAGCTTTTCCCCGGGTCAGTGGTGACGTTCACGAGGGGTCATAGGTTCAAGGTGAAGGGGGGGAGGTTTAACACAGATATCAGAAGGACATATTTCACACAGAGGGTCGTGGGGGCCTGGAATGTGTTGCCGGGCAAGGTGGTGGAGGTGGACACACTGGGAACATTTAAGACTTATCTAGACAGCTATATGAACGGAATGGGAATGGAGGGATACAAAAGAGTGGTCTAGTTTGGACCAGGGAGCGGCGCGGGCTAATTGTTCCTTGTTTCTCGTTTCATGGCTTCATTCTATGATCATCTTGCTGGTGCCAGTACAGAGCGAGACTGCGGATAGTTGGGAACCTGTCTCGGGGGCAGGGAATTCATATGGTGTTCGTGGAAGTGGAAATGACTAGGGTTGGGAAGCATTTTCCGATCAGGGCCATTGTGATCTCCTGGACTCGTTTCGATGGCCTCAGGGGGTCGGAGAGGAATTTCCCAGATTTTTTTTTTCCCCATATTGGCCCTGGGGTTTTTCACTCTGGGTTTTCGCCTCTCCCTGGAGATCACATGGTCTGGAATGGGGGGGTGGGGGTGAGTTAATAGGTTGTAATGAACAAAGCATCGTAGCTGTGAGGCACAGCTCGGTGGATAGGATATTGGTATGTAGATAGGCTGGAAAATTGGGCAGGGATCCTGGATTCAATCCTGGACCGGGGAGCGGCGCGGGCTTGGAGGGCCGAAGGGCCTGTTCCTGTGCTGTATTGTTCTTTGTTCAATCTAAGTTGACACTCGTGTGGGACAGAGTGAGTGTTTCATTGTCAGAAATACTGTCTTTCAGATGTGACTTCACCCAGTGTCCTGGCCAACATTTCTTCCTGATCCCACACCACCAAAAACAGCTTAACTTGTCATTAATCTCACCAGTTTATGGAATTTTGCTTGTGTGCTGGGATTTCCTACAAAATAAGTGATTACCTGAAAAAATTAAATTTGTATAAACTATGTCCATTTTCTCAGAGAGAATAGAGCCAACTGGGCCCCTGATGAAGGGCCATTCAGACTCGAAACGTTGGCTCTATTCTCTCTCCACAGATGCCGTCAGACCTGCTGAGACTTTCCAGCATTTTCTGTTTTTGTTTCAGATTCCAGCATCCGCAGTATTTTGCATTTATCCATTTGTCAGAGTTGGGACAATAAGGTGTAACTTTTTAAAGCAGCAAATTATGAACTGAAATGCACTGCCTGAAAAGGCAATGATTCAGCAGCAATTTCAAAAGGAAATCGAACATTTGAAGGTTAGAAAATTGCAGAGCTCTGGCCAATGAAAAGGGTAATGGGACTAACTGAATAGAGCCAACAAATGCCAGATGGACCGAGTGGGCCCTCTGTTTCATTCTGATTCTAGTTGTAAATTAGATTTACTCCCTGACAAACCAATAGTGATCTTTATAAACGTGCAGTGATTATACTACAAACCTGTCAGTATAATTACTAACATTCAGCTCCTGGTGTTCCCAAGTGACAAAGAACAGGTTCCCCAAACAATAAAGTTTCATCAGACTTCAGGGAATATATTACTGACAAATATCAGGAATATCACAGCAGGCTTCAGTAATCTTGAAGTTTAAAAGTCTGAAGATTGTAGAGAAGGCTGAAGGAACTTGGGGTGTTTAAAGTCCTTGGAAAGGCTGAGAGTAGGAGGCAGTGCCATCTTATTTCAAGATGTGGAGATGCCGGCGTTGGACTGGGGTAAACACAGTAAGAAGTTTAACAACACCAGGTTAAAGTCCAACAGGTTTATTTGGTAGCAAAAGCCACACAAAAGCTTGTGTGGCTTTTGCTACCAAATAAACCTGTTGGACTTTAACCTGGTGTTGTTAAACTTCTTACTATCTTATTTCAACACAGGGCGTAAAAGCTGAGGAGGAACAAGAGAATTTCAGAGAGCCAAGAAGTATATTAGCTTCTCTAATATTTTCCACCGCATATAGACCTTCTATTAAGTGGCTAAACAAGCCTTGGGAAGGGATATCTCGTCACAATTTTATTCATTGTGGGACATGGGCGTCGCTGGCTGGCCAGCATTTATTGCCCATCCCTACTTGCCCGAGGGTAGTTGAGAGTCAACCACGTTGCTGTGGGTCGAGTCACATGTAGGCCAGACCAGGTAAGGACGGAGGATTTCCTTCCCTCAAGTGCATTAGTGGACCAGATGGGCTTTTTCTGACAATGGTTTCATCAGTAGATTCTTAATTCCAGATATTTTTATTTAATTCAAATTCCACCATCTGCCGTGGCGGGATTCGAACCCAGGTCCCCAGAGCATTAGCTGGGTTTCTGGATTAATATCTTGCGATAATACCACTAGGCCATCACCTCCCCTATGATGCAATGGTGATGAGTTGGTACACCAACACAGAGCGACAGGTGCAGATCCAATCCCTATCGCATGGTTGACAGTGTTGCATATTGAAGGCATAGAAACAGAGTAACCAGACTTTAAACTATTGAAAACAGAAAGAGAACACATTAAAATAAACCTACAAATTGATAGCCACTGCCTGCGATATCACGAGTGAGTCAACTCCATCAGCTGGCGAACAGAAAGCATTGCTACGTCCAGTGTTCTTCATTCAACATGAAGCATGTTAGTTACCGCAATTCAACATAGCTCATGTAAAAAGTAAATTCCACCTTATTGGGAAAATGTACCAAGATGGGTTTCAACATTCAAGCCTGTTAAATATTCACTGCAATCTTTAATGGATGCTCCTCTCTGTGCCATAAATTATCTTGCATTTCTGGAATGTTAAAGTCAGATTGCAGAAAGGTAGGTAGCGAACGTTTGTTGCTGAAATGTGAATGACATTACATTTTATAGTGAAGGTCAATCCATCTGGCCCCATCCAATCCTTGGCAGGAAAAAAAGCACCCATTAATTTGGGCATGTCAAAAGCCAATGTTACACAGTACCAACCGTTGTTGCTGTGAGGCTTTTCTTGGTGTTTAATTGCCAGGTGAGACGGACATGATATGCTGCATGCTTCATCAACATTAATGCAGGTCATCTCATCAATATTTGCACTTCATTTCCATTGTGTCTTTTGTAGACAAGAAAACAACTTACTCCCCAAACTCAACTTGGACTAGTCACAAACAAGGAATGAGAGTAATTCAGAATTTCTGTTTCTTTCCAGTGAAGGCATGGTTGAGATTAAACATGTTTTTAAAAATGTATCTGTATCTTACCACTCATATCTACCCTAGTTTTACAAATAACATACATAACTGGAGTGTAACTCTTTACTGACCTATGCACACAACCCAGAATCTTCATTGTTTGGATGTGAATTTTGGAGGCATGCTTAATAAGTTTGCAGATGACACCAACACTGGTGGCATAGTGGACAGTGGGACAGTGAAGAATGTTATCTAGGATCGCAATGGTGTCTTGATCAATGGGCCAGTGGGCTGATGAATGGCAGATGTAGTTTAATTTAGATAAATGCGAGGTGATGCATTTTGGTAGATTGAACCAGGGCAGGACTTACTCAGTGAATGGTAGGGCATTGGGGAGAATTATAGAACAAAGAGATCTAGGGGTACATGTTCATAGCTCCTTGAACGTGGAGTCACAGGTGGACATGGTGGTGAAGAAAGCATTTGGCATGTTTGGTTTCATTGGTCAGAACACTGAATACAGGAGTTGGGACGTCTTGTTGAAGTTGTACAAGACATTGGTAAGGCCACACTTGGAATACTGTGTACAGTTCTGGTCACCCTATTATAGAAAGGATATTACTACATTAGAAAGAGTGCAGAAAAGATTTACTAGGATGCTACCGGGACTTGATGGTTTGAGTTATAAGGAGAGGCTGGATAGAATTAGATGTTTTTCCCTGGAGCGTAGGAGGCTTAGGGGTGATCTTATACAGGTCTATAAAATAATGAGGGGCACAGATAAGGTAGATGGTTAACGTCTTTTCCCAAAGGTAAGGGAGCCTAAAACTAGAAGACATACGTTTAAGGTGAGAGGGGGGAGATACAAAAGGGTCCAGACGGGCATTTTTTTCACACAGAGAGTGGTTAGTGTCTGGAACAAGCTGCCAGAGGTAGTAGAAGCGGGTATAATTTTGTCCTTTAAAAAGCATTTAGACAGTTGCATGGGTAAGATGGGTATAGAGGGATATGGGCCAAACCTGGGCATTTGTGATTAGTTTAGTGGTTAAAAAAAAGGGCGTCATGGACAAGTTAGGCCCAAGGGCCTGTTTCCATGCTGGAAACCTCTACGACTCATATTTATCCTAAAGTTTTACACATAACATACAGAACTGGAGTGTAACTCTTTATTGACCTATGCACACAACCCAGAATCTTCATTGACTCACATGTAGCAAAACCAGACAGGTCAAAGATCTGAGTTCCCCAAAGGTGCTGGTTGCCTGCTCCTATCACAGGCATGGGTACGAGCTATTACAATTCAATTCAGCTCCAATGGGGATAGTGGTGGAAAAATATAACAACACCAGACTCCATCGGTATGTCTCCATAGCAACAGTATCAACAAAGTACCAATGCTCTCCGTGAAGACCAGACATTTCGGTGAGGACGTGGAGACCTTCAGCACCAGAAGAACCGTGCTATAGTGTGGATGTGAGAAGATGTTTAAAGAAAATGCAAAACCCACATGAAATACACAAAATATATTTAAAGTATCTCCAAGGATAAAATGGACATGTTTATTAATTAAACTATCACTTAAATAAAAAAGTGCATAGAAAATGACGCTTAGAAACATTTTTTACAACTATGTACATTTTTTTTTTTACATTCATTCTTTAGCATAGCTTTCAGTTTTTCTTAATTAAAATTTCCTTCATTACCATGATATGGTTTAACACTGATGCACTAATCAATCAGATTGTTAATAATGTTTTTGTAAGAGCAATGTAAAAAATAACAATTTACAGGAACACAAAAAAAGACTGAAAAAATAATTAAAAAAAGGTTTACAATTTGCCTCATCATGAATAAAAATAAAACAAATTTCTCACGCAAGGTTTCTCTGAACCGGAACATTTTACATCTACTACTTCTTCGTGTATTCATCTCAAAGAGACATAAAAATATATTCACATTAACGGAAAAACACACATATAAATATAATTCCGTTCCGGTGGGGTACGGGAGAGAAAAGGCAAGCGTCCTAGTCACAGAGAACAGGGATGTATAGACACAATGTGTACCCGAACTTTTAAAAAATAATTTAAAAAGTATATTCCCCTCCCGCCCCATCTAGTAGTTATATAGTCAGCCGTCCATTCTTGAGACAATAAAAAGAAATTGCAATAGTGTTTAAATATTTAAAAAATCTTGGGAAAGTATCACTAAAGCCTTACGTTCACAGAAAACATTTCAGAAATTGCAGATTCGGCATTTCCCCTCACTGTCATTTCTTTCTGAACTAGGACCCAAAATTATGTACTTTTAAACTAACAAGACATGATGGTTTTACATGATCTCTACAGATTTACCGTAAACATCGTATTGCTTTGAAATGGATGCTAAATAGACGAGAACCAGCCCTTCAAATTAACCCGCTTTTTTTTTTCCAGATGGGATTTTGTATCTCATTGAACAAACTTTATGGTGTATCATTCATTTAAAAAAAAACTTTTCTAGTAAGAAGTTCAGTCATTAGAAAAAGATACATTCATTGTAAAATCACTGTGTCCTGCTCTGTTGGGTTGCAAAGGGAACAATGTTAAACCATTTTAAAAGATACTAAAGTCCCTCCTTGCCACACCTTTGGGTGTTGGAGACTGAATTATTCCATGTGGCTGGCTTGTAATCTTCCACTATGGTAGGGCAGACTTTTCATCAGTTCCAATCCTGTTGCAGGACAGGACAATGAAGTGCTCCAGTAAAGGGATTAAAAAAAACACAACAGCATTCCTACAAAGGATAAAATGCCAGCCACCCTCTGTAAGTGCGTCTCTTGTCACGAATTGCTAATGAGAGTCATGGAGTTATCTCGAGCCTCGGCTGTCCGGCAATCCAAGAGAACAAGCTAGCACTCACTCACTTGTGCAGAGGTGGCACACCAGCCTTGGGGCAAAATGGAGGCGAGACAAAATTTCAACCGTTCTACAAAAACACAACAGTATAGAATGAATCTTATGAAATGGTGCAAAAGGACAGCAGCAGCGTAAAAATAGTTTTTTTTTAACTTTGGTGTTTAAAATGAAAATCAAGCTTTGTAGATGCCACCCAGAAGAATGCCCCTGATGTTACTGCAGCTAGCTCTGTCAGATGACACTGAGCTGCAGTGGTACAGCATCACACCTCATGAGAAAGGAATATGAACAACATGTTACTACAGACATACTTTTGCCAAAGCTAATTTTTCAAATGGCACTGACGTCCTAGAAATAAGCACACCCACTACTGCATAGCCACCGCCTCCCTTCCCCTCCCACAGAAACAAACAATGGAGGTGTAGATCACAATGTAGATCATTGTGTAGATCAAAGCGGCTCTTCTACTCATTTGGGTGAAACTGTCCATTAGAAGCTTGCAAGACCTAATACCAAATGTCCTTATTGAACTCCGCCCAGCACTTGGAGTGAGCTGTGTGAATAATTCAATTAATCGAGCGACACCCCCAAACTATAGATAGCTGCACAGAGTACACAGTCAACAAAAAGACCCCAAATTAAATAAATAAATTGTAATAAAAAAATATATATATGCACGATGGCAGTATTTTCAATTGTTAATTGGCAGGTCTTTAAACTTCAGTTAAGTTGTCTATAAATCTCAACTTAATAAAAACAATAACCTGGCACTTAATTATATACACTGTATGGCGTGGGTTATAATGGTTTAAAAAAGTTTAACTGCCTGTGAAAACCAACACAAAGGAATGCATGGCAGCTTCATACTCAAGGTTCAAACAGCCACATACACAAAAAAAAGCGACATCTGTAAACAAAAGCGAACTAGCAACTAGCCGTCTCTTCCGACTTGCCACACTTCTCTACCCCATATCGCACGCCTTACAAAACCTGCACAGCGACTTGGCGCTGTCTGCAGGCATTCACTGCTGCAAAAAAAAAGTATAAAGGGTTTCATCGACGGTGCAGAAACAAACGGAGTCAAGTTCCTATCAGTGAGATACCCACTTCCCCCTCTTTCACACCTTCTTGGGGGCCATGGTGAGATGGAAAAGCAGACATTACCAGTTCTCAGCACATGAAATCCCACATTACCCGCTGACTGAAGCCTGCTGTTAGTGCCGCTAACGTCAAACTCTATATCTTGGGGAGTAATTGTATGGAGAGTTTTTTTAAAACCCACACAAAACGTCTAACAATGGGTGTCAAAAGATGCTGGAGTCCTCCGTTCATATGCCCCAGCTGCCTGACTTGTTGGGTCTACATTTATTCTGTGTCTAGGCTCTGAATTATGAGGATAGTTGGCTAGGAAGGAGGCACAACCTGCAAGAAATTAACTAGAACTGCAATGATTCATTTATTCCTATGAATCAAGACTTTGGTACACATACTCAGGCTGTCACCATCTGGCTCTGCTGTGCTATCATAGTTAGCTATGTTTTAGAATTATTATTTCCTACCTATTCCCAAAAGAACTTCGCTCCTCTTTCCATTCTATTTTTAAATACAATTATATTCAAGTTTCCTATATGTCCAAATGGATTTCAAACAAATACAAATGATATGTTTTTTTAAAAAGTTTTGTTGGGAGTTATAGATAGTGAGAGTTAGGGAGAACATTTATAATAATGTTTGTACAGTGTTGTAACTCATTTAACACAGTCACTGTGAAATCCCACTCTGGATAAAAAAGTACTATCTAAAATCTCTGCGAATTCCTATTGAGTTAAAGACACTTATTACTTATTTCCTTTCAGTGGGAACTTGAGCCTTGGTAAAATCAGACAAGCCCACACCCGTTTCTGAATGAACACAGTACAGCATTATTCTATTTAGCGGCACATGGATGGGGTTTCGGTATAAGTTTGATGAGGGACAAACCACAGTGTTGACACCCGGGAATCCATCACATTAAGAACTACACCAGATAAACAATGCGTTCTAAAAGCATGCCAAAGCCCCCTTGCATCGAAAACCGAATAAACCACTTGTACCCCAAACTTGTAGTGCTTAATTTAGGTTTTGGGCCACTCACAAATTAAAGATTTATAATTGCATTCAGGGAATCATATGATTCTGCTCATGGTTTGTGCATTTTGTTCCACCTGTTTAAATTCTGTAGCTTTTTCAACAACTTAATTAAGTTTTTTTTTTATATCCTTTCATTGGATGTGGGTGCTGCTGGCAATGCATTTGTTGCCCATTGCTAGTTGCTTTAAGAAGATGGTTGTGAGCCACCTTCTTGAACTGCTGCAGTCCAACTGGTGCAAGTACACCCACAGTGCTGTTCGAGCGGGAATCTGGGGAGGGGAACCAAAAGAATATTGACTCCCCATACAAATGGGTATCTCAACAATCCATTCAATCCTTTGAATGGAAAACTAGATTTTTTGGGTAGAAGTACGGGCATTGAAGGCAATCTCTTAAGCCCCAATTATACAACATAGCTAATGGCTATTAATCATCAACAATACTGCTTTAAAAACCTCCTCCTCACTCACATAATTAAAAATGACTTAGCAGCAACTGCTGGTCATTGTACATGTTTAAATTCTTACTGGGACTGCAAACTGATGTTTCATATATTCCTTCAATTATTTAAAAAAAATTAATAGAAATCAAAGATTTTATGAATAAAATGTCAATAAAATTTGCTAATCAAATATTTGCCCCTTTTTTTGAAGTGCCCAGCAATGCAGTTAGAGGGGTGTGTCAGGAAACACATAAACCAAATTGCCCACTGTTAGTCATGGTTTCTTTTCGATCATGAACTTCACCTGCGGCTGTTTGGTAACACGCAAACTAACTAAAAACGTAATGACCAACCAAGTTCTTCATAGCTGGCTATTGTGCGTTAAACTAGCTAGCGGTCATTAGTACAGCATTTCAGATTCGGTCTTCACGACTGTCAGTGCATACAGAACTAACCCCCTCCCCCCCCCACCCACCCCTCCCAATCCAACCCCCCACCCACCCACACCCCCTTCCAGTAGAATCCCCATTACCTGAACATTAACACCACACTCGGAAGGTGTGTCTTCCTCGTGCTGTAAGTATGCTGCCCTGGTGATTCCACCACAAACTTGGTGAAGTGCAATGTCCTTCTCAGGTTAACACTGCCCTTTCTTGTACAACAGGTTAATACCTCTCTACGAGCGAAGGTGCCCTCAAGTAACAAGCTGATATCATAGCAGCGAGGAACGTGGTCCCAAAAGGCTGGTGACAGATGGATGTCATTAAGCAGCAGCAACTGAGTAAAGACAAGCCCCATGTGAAGAAGAAAAATCCCCAACCCAACTTTTGTCCAGAGGTATGACTAAATAGCAATAATGGACAACAGGGAAACATTCATCCTGACAGTCTTCCATCCATCAGCCTGGCTAGCTGTCAATTATTGCTTAAAGGGGCACTGTCTTTTTCGACAAAAGAGGATGTACATAACGGAATGGAAGTGTGGAGAGGGTGGGTAGGCGATACTTGTTTTTTTTTAAAATGAAGACTGTGCCCCTTTAAATAAAACACAACTTCCTGATCAGCCAAACTGTTTTTTTTTAAAAACTCAATTCAGTTTGGATAACAGGAGACACATCTGTAATCTGGAGAATGGAATACACAAGATACGGCTAATAATCTGAACAATGGGAGGTATGGAAATACGACTGTAGTCTGAATAACAAGATACACGGCTGTAGTCAGTACAAACACATTAGTTTTAGCGTCAATCTAAATAGCACACAGTGCAAAAATATAAGGGATCAAGATCTTCAAACGTTAATTACTGCCGTAAACCCACTTGAGATGCATTCATTTGGTCAAAACAAACTTGCCCGTGTTCCAGGAGTCAGCTATTGTAGCACTTTGTCAATTCAACAGAAATTATTTCCTGATTGATAAAATAAACACTTTCCAGAAAAAGAATTCGCTCTGCCTCTCTGATATGGTGGTTAGGTATTTTTTTTTGGAAACCGGTTTTAATTTTCCCCCACACTACAGTGCAGAACAGCTGTTAAGTGGTGGGAATGCAGGAAAGATATCCTAGAAGTCACCAGCAGATGGTTGCTTGATGTGCTGGTGGGCATTCAGCTGTTATTTTAGCGGAGGTATTTAACGCCTGCGTTAAAAAGGTGAATTAAGGAACGCCAGAAGAGCACGTTAAGCATTTGGACACCATTATCATCCACGGCAACTTCTAGGCTCCCCAGTTTTAGATTGAGATTCACTCATGGTCGAATTCAAAACTACTTCATTGTGGTCAAATGCCCTGATCTTCACCTCCCGACACTACACTCAGGAAGAGACTCACAGGAAGATTAAAGCAAGGAAGCCAATACAGATTTAAGTTGAACTCTTGGCTGGATGTTCAACAATATTTGGCCATTTACCTCGCCAACATGAATATACTTTGAAGGGTTGCAAACAATATTCCGGAAGTGTCCTTGGGCTGGCATGGACAAGATGGGCTGAATGGCCTCCTTCTGTGCTGTAACTTTTCTATGGTTCTAAGTGCGTTGCTGTTTGTGTGGATTGAGAAATTCAGGTGAAAGATTAAAACTCATTGTACTGACAAAGGTTGAAAAGTCATGATGTGGAGATGCCGGCGTTGGATAAGGTTGAAAAGAACAGTGGTTTGGTGCTGTCAAGCTTGGATTTCAGAAGTCTGTGCATTGAGTGCAAGAGAAGGTTGAGATATTTTATCTTCGAGTTTTTCCATGCTCTCATATCGTCAAGAAATATGAGTATGATTTAATACTCATAAATATGGTAGCATTGATTCCCTACCCAGCCTGCTCCCAACTACTAACTAAAAATACACAGGTTTATATCGGTGAAAGGGTCAGACTGTGATTCCCCCCCCCATCCCTGCTGTTAGTAAACGGGCACTATTGAAAGCTTAGAGTTTCATTAACACATCATTAGTGCTTTTGCACAACTAGTGCGTTATAAACAGGTAGTGTCTTTGCCAACACCAAGCTGTGTGTGTTACCAACAAGGGGTTTTCAGGGATTATTAAACCGAGCACTCATTAGCAGGCTTTCCTACTACTAGAAAGGTCAGTGTGAAGTTTCAGTGTACCTTGGTCACTAGTTCTCTGCCTCTTTCGATATGGTTCTCTTAATTTCACCTCTGGAGAGCCAGTCCACTAACAAGTGCGGTACTACTTTGAAGCAATTAAAAATAAACATTTACAAAAAGGAAATCCAAACAAGTGTCAGGTAGAATTTCTACCCAGTTAGTGTTAATTCTACATTCTGCCATTGTAAATGAGACTCTTAAGTTTAAAAAGAAATCAAATAGCTTTAAACATAAAACATGCGATAACTGCCTCCTGGAAAGGGAAGGGAACTTGCCAGATTGAAGCGATTTTATGGGACTACAGACTTTCCCCCACGCTGCTTGGGTACAGCCACAGTTCAGCTCATCTTCACTTGAAGCTGCCCTGCTGTTGAGGAGTGGCTGTCACTCCACAAGAGCAGATTTGAGAAAAAAAAGCTTTTCTTCACATTTTACAATCACGATTAAAAACGAATTGCTCCCAAGTCAGAAACCGAATAGCACGAAAGATCAAAACTGCGTGTTCTCTTTGCCTTATCCAGCTGTGGAAGATACCTGATCTTTCCCTTTCTTTTTGCCCCAGAGGGGAGAGTCTGCTCCAGTGACTCACCTGATTCAGATTGAATTTCAGCTGTTGTTGCTGCCTTGGTACCATAATTGACTGGGAATTTTGGTTGCACTCAATTTGTTTCACTCCTATCTCCCATATATGCATGGAGCGGGATGGAAACAGGGCTCTAGCCGACACACACACACACTGTCTTGCAGTTCTGAAAATGGTTAGCTGCCACAACTGTTTAGCGATGTATTTTACCGTGTTGACAACAAATACCAAGAGATTTATAAATTTGTTTGAATTACATTTTTTGCCATTAGTCAGTTGGCATTGACACCATGGGTCAAATGACCCCCTTCTCTGCTGCAATCAGTGTTTAAAACTGCTGCAACAGGACTTTTGTACGTTGCAAACTGCAATACAATTCCACCACCATTTCCACCCCAGTATTCTTTTTAGTAATCTCATAAAATCATGGCACAGTCACCTCAAGAGGGTTTTTTTCCACCAGTTACATCTATTTTTTTTCTCAGTTCAGGAACTTCCTGCATTTCTTTGCTCCGCAGTTACAAGGCAGTTTGTTGCTGGCGTCTTCGATTGGGAACTTGTAATCGTATGTGAGTTCTTCACCGCGGTAGATCTTCCGCACGGCAAAGATGACAATGTGTTTCTGCCCATCCACATTTATCACCCGCGAGTAGCAGTTGGGTTCGCAGGCGTGGTTGATGAAACGCGCTGCATTTCCGTGCATCGTGGCATCCACAACCTCATAATCGTCAATACGGAACATGTAACAACCGATCCCCTGTTAGTACAAAAAGGAGGAAACAGAACAGAAGAAGAAAATTAACACATTCACCTAAGTGCAAGCGTTAGGCTCCCCCCCCCCCCCCCCACCTTCCTAAAGACACTGGCTCCTACATGCATGCAGTTCCATGGGCATAGCAGCCCTCTCTTATCTTACCCAAGTGCGTACCTAGATATGAGTGTCAGAAGTTCTGACACTTGACCAAAAGAAAAATCACAGCTACATTTGGCACAACTCCCACACAACATTCAAACAATACACTTTGCATTTCGCTCAGAGCGGGATCCTCAATAGATTCTTTTCATCATAGCCCAGAGTCATGACGCAGACTGTAGCAGCCCAATTGCTTCAGCCAAACACAAAACCTGCGGCTCTGTATGGTACAGTAAAACACCAAGTGGCGCTTTAAACAAACCGGTCCACTGGGAAATCAAACATATTAGAATAAAGATATAGAGACATCAGAGAAGATTTACAAGGATAATGCAAGAGCTGATATAAAAGGATCAGTCTTCAATG
Source organism: Mustelus asterias (assembly GCF_964213995.1). Lineage (NCBI taxonomy): Eukaryota > Metazoa > Chordata > Chondrichthyes > Carcharhiniformes > Triakidae > Mustelus > Mustelus asterias. Next base: position 37,393,462 of record NC_135827.1, read on the forward strand.
TCTGAGTCTACAGACCAAAACCCGAATAGCCCAGTGGACAAAGAATATCCCCCTCACTTTTCTCTCTGGTACTAAGCTGACAGGCTGGAATTCTTTTCTCCAAAGAAGGGTTGGCTGAGGACCATGACCTTGTCGAGGTCTTTAAGAATATGATAAAGTAAACAGAGATGTTTCCACTTGCGGGGAGTCCAAAACCAGGGGCCACAAACGTATGGCAGCCATTAATAAATCCAATAGGGACTTAAGGGGAAAACTCTCAGCCGTTTCATGATTAGATTGTGGAATTTACTAACAGAAGGAGTAGCTGATATGAATTGCATAAATACATATAATGGGTAACTGGATAAACAGGAACAAAAAGGGAGAAAGGAATAAGTTTTGCTGGTAGGTTAGGCTTGTGTGGGGCATAAACCAGCATGTACCAGTTGAGCCAAATGGCCTGTTTCTGGTCTTTAAATTGTACATAGTTCCAGCAAAAATTTGCTACTGCCACTGTGCGTATCACTCTGCATATCACAATTAGCTGAGGGAACAAGCCAAAAAAAAATCCAAATGTGAACCAAGAGGTTTTGTAAAGGGTAAGGACCAGAACACCTCGAGTGGCTTAACTTACTCGAGCGGTGATCAAATAGAGTATTTATGAAAGAATATGAAATATACAATATAACCTGATCAAACCGACTCACTCAGTTTTGAAAATTATGTTAATCACAGTTTCAGCTCTAATCATTTGACTTGCCAGGAATCTGTTCCTGATTATTTTACAGATATCTGATTTGATTAACAATATGCATTTCCATTCCAAAATCATAAACCCCCACCACCCCTCCTTATCCCTAGTGACATTAGTTCGTTACAGTAAGACATCATAAGGCAGACACAGTTTTACTTTCATCCCCAGAAAGCAGGCTAAAATCACAGAAGCAAGCAAAAGCGATTCAAGCACGTTTTAAATAAAACTTTATTCAACAAATACAGAAACAAGAGTTTTTTAAAAATGCATAGCTAGTTGATCTGTGGTGTTACTCACAGGTAGTCCAGTGCTGGAGCAATGTGATGCTTAGCTGCTAAAAATGGTGTTGTTTAACCTAGTATTTCTCCCCAAGGTATTTAATCAGTAAGGGCAAGATCTTACCTGCCGTTCACGCCACGCCCTCGCTGCAGTGAGGTCGGAGAACTTGGCAGCCAGCCAAATCTCTGTTCACTGCAGAGGGATGGGAAAATACCGCCGGCGTGAACGGTAGTAAGATTCTGGCCTTCGTTTCGGTGAACAAGCACTCTAAACAGGCACACCTGAGGCCAAGTGGGGCTCACTGCTGGGGTTAGATTCTGTTGGTTGGAAGCTGCTTATGAATTCATTGTTCCTGGCCTTGAGATGAGACCAAGTCATCAAAGCCAGAAAAACAAGGGCGATGGCTATAACTTTCTTTCTATTCTTTGAAGTATATTTATTTTGAGCATGATACAAGAAGTGGCGACATGCCCCAGGAACAAGACTTTTATAGCTTCTGGTGTTTCTCACCGAGTTTATATCAACAAGGGCACTGTCGGCAAGAAGTCCAGCAGAAAGTGTTACAGGTGACACTATACACAAGACATTTTGTACATTAACAGAGGGAATGATTTTGAAATTTACAAAAGCTCTGGCTCTACTACACTCAATTGATTATATTTTACGAAAACACAACGTTTCAGCAAAATATACTCCACCTCTACACACAGTGACACAGTGGTTAGCACTGCTGCCTCACAGCATCAGGGACCCGGGTTCAATTCCGGCCTGGGGTGACTGTGTGGAGTTTGCACATTCTCCCGTGTCTGCGTGGGTTTCCTCCCACTGTGCAATGATGTGCAGGTTAGGTGGATTGGCCATGCTAAATTGCTCCTTAGTGTCCCATGATGTGTAGGTTAGGGGATTCGCGAGGTAAATGCATGGGGTTACGAGGACAGGGTGGGGGATGGGCAAGGTACTGTCCGAGCTTCAGTACAGACTTGATGGGCCAAATGGCCTCCTTCTGCGCTGTAGGGATTCTATGGCTCTATGAAGTTCAATCAAAGCCCCATGAATCTTGAAATTGTTATAAGAGTATATGCAATTGACTGCAGTCAGGCAGTTAAAACTCTGTTACAAGGTATTCTGACACACAACAGCCTTAATCTGATCTCTTGGCTGTTTCAGTGACAAAACCACCATATTCAGGGACAATCTGAGCTCAGGGGCAGCAGAAGCAACAAAAGGGTATTCGAAGTAATGTCCAAAACAACAAATTATAATAATGCATTCCATTTAAACTCTTAAGAGAATTAGGAGTTGTACAGCAAGTAATCCAACTGATAAGGTAAAGGCTCTCAAGAATTGCTCAGTTTTTAAATGGGTCACCAGTTCCAAAACCAATTTGTTGATCCGGACACTGCAAATGCTAAACATACAACAAGCAAAAAAAAAAGCACGCACACAAACCAGTTTTTAAAATGATTTGCAATGTTGCTGCAAGTTAAACAACGCAAGCAGATAAGCTGTTTTATGTCGCAAGGAAGCCGGTGCGTTGCCGATGCCATAAAGATAGTGTTATTTCAGAAAGGGTTCATTAAACGGCGGAGAAATAACATCAGTGATTCCCACGATGGCTATCCCAGCACCTGTGGTTATTATCTAGCATAAACCTGCACTAGAAACTCACCTTGCTGTCATAATATTTCTCTCGTTTGTCTGTGAGGACAGATCGAATGACATTACCCGAATATTCGATGACCATCTCACCTGCATCAATGTTTCGCTTACAGAAAAGGCCCCGTCCGTGGATTGGTGACCTACAGCATTTACAAAGATGGGAAGGGTGGGAAGGAAAAGAAAAAGAGCAAATCATTCATTATGAACATCAAACTCTCAGCATCACATCAGTTTTATTCTCGACTGGGTTGATATTCTACTGCTATTTTAATAAGAACATCAACCTACTTGAATGGGATACCTTTCTCAAAATAGCCGACAGATTAAATTTTACAGAAACCCTTTCTCTTACATGTTATTAATACCGTACATTACAACTTCTACCCAAGGAAACTCTCTACTCCACCAGCCAACCTGATTACTTCACAATCTAAGTGATATTGTGTGGAGTTCAGCTGTCGAGCTAATCCCGATCAGCCTCCCAAGTTTCACCATCCATAAACTTGAACTCATTCATAATCTCTCTCCATCACCCCAGTGTTCGCTGATCTACATTGGCTCCCGATTAAGTAACGCCTCAATTATAAAGTCCTTTTATCTGTCTTCGAATTCTCCCATGGCCATGCATCTAGCTCTGTACTCTCCTCCAGTCCTACAACCCTTTTGAGATATCTGCCCTCCTCCAAATCGGGGGAGGGAATTTTCCTGTCCCGCCTGCCATGGGAATCATAGCGGACAGGGGGAGGACAATGCAAAGGTCCGTTGATCTCGGGCAGGATTTTCCGGTTTTGGGGCAAGCACGGCCAGAAAATGCCACCCTGGTCTCTTCACTATATCTAATTTTAATCCCTCCACCACTGACCACCCTGCCTTAACTGCCTGGACCCTAAAGAAGGGAATTCTCTCCTTAAATCTCTTCTCCTCACTCTTCCCCTTCAAGACACTCCTAAAAACCTGCCTCTTTGACCAAGCTTTTTCCATTTGCCCTAACACCTGTGATTCAAAGTCAAATCTGGGAACATTTTACACATTGAAGATGCTATATAAATGCAGGTTGCTGTTGTTGAGGTTCAACTGTTCCACAGCGGCGACCTGTGCAGGCTGGTCTTCCTCACCTCATGGACCCTTGCTCAGAAGCAGCACGTCAGCTTGCAGGATTGAATGTATTTACGTAAAGCGAGTATGGAGATTTTTAAAGGGTTTCTTTCTCATGTCAGAATGATTTTGAAAAGATACAATAGCACATAACCAGCTACAAAGCCCTCATTCAATAAAAGGAGGAACTTTATAAGTATGGTGCTTCACCAGATCACTGATTTACCGAGGTGAAGAATTCCAATCTTATTGCTTTCCAATTTTTCCTGCCCTATATTGAAGGCAATAACTCAAACTGGAAAACTTATCTATAGATCCATGTATATTGAACTACTGTGCACAAGTGACCATTCCTTGTGTATGTTAGCCTAGACAGTGAACAATGGCAGGCTACTCAATCATCAGTGCATTGCAGCTGGGCTGAATGCAGTCCTCACCTGACATTCACACAAACACTTCCAGCGAGGGTTGCTGAAGAGTAATCAACAGCGGGGACATTGCTTACATTAGAAGCACTATCAGATGGAGGTTACAAAGCAATTACAAATGAGTAAGGCCATTCAGCCCATTTTGCTTCATCCATTCAGAAAAAACCCATGTTTGCCCAACTGGGGCATTCAATGGTTTCTTCAGAGTTTCTGCCTCAGTTATTCCACTTGTACATTAGCTTCCGGTGTTTATCAGTTTGTTGTGTCAAGATGCACTTCATGTTAGTTTGAACTTCTAGAACCCTGTCCCACTCTCTAAATTTAACATCATTTTCCAGATACATTTTTCCATCTCTTGTCTATACCCCTGTAGGATCACCTCAGCTTACTCCTTCCAAAGACTAAAAAATCCAAATATCTCCAAATCTTTTCTCATACCTCTGACACTAGGGCTCAGCCTCGTAGCTCTCCTCTGAACTGCCTCCAATGTTGAATTCTTCTTTTGTGATTGCTTGACAAAAACTGGACACAGAACTCATGGTGCAGTCTGATTCACGCACAACACAGTTTGAGTAAGACCTCCTGAGATGTGTAACTACTGATTCAGTTAAATATTTCAGCATTTTATTTGCTTTGTTGATCGGTGCTCTGCAGCAGTTGGACATGTTGAGGGGCCAGTCAACTCAGTCCTTAATTGGCTAACAACTTAAAAACTATTTCAAACAAAATTCATGATGTATGTGTGACAATACTGTGCCTTTAAGAGATGCATTTGGGTTATGTTTCTGTTGTTACTGCAGCAACATAGAAAGTTTGTTTTAATCTGAGTTAATGCTGTTCTGCTATTTTAGTGTTTTCCCCTGGGTTTGCAGAGTAGGGTTTGATTAGATTGATTGACAAGTAAGGTCACGTGACTGGGTGCCAAGCTTACACAGAAAAATCAAGTCAGTTGCTGCTTGGAAGCTGTGGAAAGAAGTCTCTCTCTGAAGTCTGACAACTAGGATCTGCCAGAGACTAGGTTTATTTCTCTGAAGTTCTGCTGCTTGAGAATATTCTCTGGAAATTTCTGTCCGGGAATCAGAAGGCAGGTGTTTTTCTGTATCTGTCCAGAAGGGTTAAAAGGCTGGAAACGTAGCAGCCACATGAGCATATCTGTTTTATGCTGATTCTGAAGAGGAATTTATGTCAATGAGGTTACTGCTTAAATCGGAACTATGGCGATGGATAGATGTTAAGAATTATACTTTGTCATGTTTAAATATTTTAATTGGTAAAAGTTATTCTCGTTCTTTTTGTTATATTCTAACTGTGCTCTTAAATAAAGTTTAATATTTTAATAAAAGCTTCCTAATGGGTCAATCGAATTATGGAGTGAAACACCTTTTGCTTACCATACTGCCAATAAATACCATTTACCAAAGGGATCTTTATCTGGCACATTTAGCCTGTCCATGGCTTCCAGCTCATTGACATTAGTCATTACTTTTTAAACTTGTACTTAGGGATAGCAGGCTATTCATGTACTTGGAAAAACGGTGGCACAGTGGTTAGCACTGATGCCTCACAGCACCAGGGACCTGGGTTCGATTCCCGGCTTGGGTCACTGTTTGTGCAGAGTCTGCACATTTTCCCCGTGTCTGCATGGGTTTCCTCCAGGTGCTCCGGTTTCCTCCCACAGTCCGAAAGACGTGCTGGTGAGATGCATTGGCCGTGCTAAATTCTCCCTCAGTGTACCTGAACAGGAGTGTGGCGACTAGGGGATTTTCACAGTACCCTCATTGCAGTGTTAATGTAAGCCTACTTGTGACAAATAAATAAACTTTAAAGAAGCAATCATTCAGGATTAACAGTCTTCTGCTCACCACCTGTTTCAAGTCTTTTGCATCTTTTCAGACTGCTATCTTATTTTTGAAGCTAAAATAATTTCTTATTGCTTTTTTACACATCTGCAACTATGACCTTATTTTAGGTTCCTGCTTTAAAAATGAATTCTACAAGTTCCTTTTTCATCCCAATAACCCATTCATCTTTCTCTCTGCAATTTATTTTTACATACATTTTTGGGATATTGGCGTGCTAGCAAACCCAGAAAAGTTGCAATAGCCGTTCTTCCTCTATATTTCACGGTTGATTAATTTGGTAATCCATTTGGGGCCACGCTCGTTTTGTCTAACCTGCTAGTCCAGACAGACTGGGGCTAGGACCTGAAAGCTTCCTTATTTAAAACACTCACATTTCCAAAGTTACCTACTGAGTGATCAGGGAAGCTGAATTCCTGTCTTCAAGAAATCAGTATTCCCTAATGTCAGAGTGAAAGGAAAACCAGTGATGGAGCTCTGGATGGAGAGGGATTGATCGATTTAATGGTATTTTTTACTCATTTTGGATATTTAATGCTCCTATAACTCCTCTCTTTGATGGGACCCTTTGTGTTGCATAACCCTGCCCTTTTACCTCTTGACAATCCATTCCAAATCTAGCCTGGAGTCTGCTGACAACTGTTAAGATTTCAAAATTAAATTTATTCTGATAGCTTTGAGTCAGACAATCCCAACAAATATGGGCTTAAAGATCAACACAGCCAACCAGAATACAAACTGGGCTGGTTTTACACAGGAGGCCCTCCGATAAGCAACTAAATGGATAATCACCATGTTATGCATCTGGAAAGATGATGTCAGGATATACACAGGAACTGGTGATTTATTCATAAAAACAAAATCAATAGACAGGTAACACTGTCCACACAATGATTTGCACCAGTTTAAAGTGTGGACCCAAAGCATCCTTACACAGTACTGCAGAGTTCAGCAATGCCATAAAAGCAGGCACTGATTCATGCAACTGAATTTGTTCAACCACTTTTGTTGTTATTGTGACTCTTATATTTAGCATTTAAGTAACATGTAGTTAAAGGTCATGCCCTTCCAGTCAAGTTTTCCTCCCATGCAGAACCACGTCTTTGTGGAGTTACTCTATGGTCCGTTAAGCCAAACGTTTGAAGGTCTTATACAAAGCTTCATAAAAAATTCACTCAGTACTGATTTCATAGAACATAGAACAGTACAGCACAGAACAGGCCTTTCGGCCCACGATGTTGTGCCGAGCTTTATCTGAAACCAAGATCAAGCTATCCCACTCCCTATCATCCTGGTGTGCTCCATGTGCCTATCCAATAACCGCTTAAATGTTCCTAAAGTGTCTGACTCCACTATCACTGCAGGCAGTACATTCCACACCCCAACCACTCTCTGCGTAAAGAACCTACCTCTGATATCCTTCCTATATCTTCCACCATGAACCCTATAGTTATGCCCCTTTGTAATAGCTCCATCCACTCGAGGAAATAGTCTTTGAACGTTCACTCTATCTATCCCCTTCATCATTTTATAAACCTCTATTAAGTTTCCCCTCAGCCTCCTCCGCTCCAGAGAGAACAGCCCTAGCTCCCGCAACCTTTCCTCATAAGACCTACCCTCCAAACCAGGCAGCATCCTGGTAAATCTCCTTTGCACTCTTTCCAGCACTTCCACATCCTTCTTATAGTGAGGTGACCAGAACTGCACACAATATTCCAAATGTGGTCTCACCAAGGTCCTGTACAGTTGCAGCATAACCCCACGGCTCTTAAACTCAAACCCCGTTAATAAAAGCTAACACACTATAGGCCTTCTTCACAGCTCTATCCACTTGAGTGGCAACCTTCAGAGATCTGTGGATATGGACCCCAAGATCTCTCTGTTCCTCCACAGTCTTCAGAACCCTACCTTTGACCCTGTAATCCACACTTAAATTAGTCCTACCAAAATGAATCACCTCACATTTATCAGGGTTAAACTCCATTTGCCATTTTTCAGCCCAGCTTTGCATCCTATCTATGTCTCTTTGCAGCCTACAACAGCCCTCCACCTCATCCACTACTCCACCAATCTTGGTGTCATCAGCAAATTTACTGATCCACCCTTCAGCCCCCTCCTCTAAGTCATTAATAAAAATCACAAAGAGCAGAGGACCAAGCACTGATCCCTGTGGCACTCCGCTAGCAACCTGCCTCCAGTCCGAAAATTTTCCATCCACCATCACCCTCTGTCTTCGATCAGATAGCCAGTTACCTATCCAATCTGCCAACTTTCCCTCTATCCCACACCTCCTTACTTTCATCATAAGCCGACCATGGGGGACCTTATCAAACGCCTTACTAAAATCCATGTCTATGACATCAACTGCCCTACCTTCATCAACACACTTAGTTCCCTCCTCAAAAAATTCTATCAAATTTGTGAGGCACGGCTTGCCCTTCACGAATCCGTGCTGACTATCCCGGATTAATCCGCATCTTTCTAAATGGTCGTAAATCCCATCCCTAAGGACCTTTTCCATCAATTTACCAACCACCGAAGTAAGACTAACCGGTCTATAATTACCAGGGTCATTTCTATTCCCTTTCTTAAACAGAGGAACAACATTCGCCACTCTCCAGTCCTCTGGCACCATCCCCGTGGACAGTGAGGACCTAAAGATCAAAGCCAAAGGCTCTGCAATCTCATCCCTTGCCTCCCAAAGAATCCTAGGATATATTTCATCAGGCCCAGGGGACTTATCGACCTTCAGTTTATTCAAAACTGCCAGTACATCCTCCCTCCGAACAACTATTTCCTCCAGCCTATTAGCCTGTAACACCTTCTTTTCCTCAAAAACATGGCCCCTCTCCTTGGTGAACACTGAAGAAAAGTATTCATTCATCACCTCGCCTATCTCTACTGACTTCATACACAAGTTCCCACTACTGTCCTTGACCGGCCCTAACCTCACCCTGGTCATTCTTTTATTCCTCACATAAGAGTAAAAAGCCTTGGGGTTATCCTTGATCCGACCCGCCAAGGACTTCTCGTGTCCCCTCCTAGCTCTCCTAAGCCCCTTTTTCAGCTCATTCCTTGCTAACTTGTAACCCTCAATCGAGCCATCTGAACCTTGTTTCCTCTTCCCTACATAAGCTTCCCTCTTCCTTTTCACAAGACATTCCACCTCTTTCGTGAACCATGGTTCCCTCACTCGGCCATTTCCTCCCTGCCTGACAGGGACATGCCTATCAAGGACACCCAGTATTTGTTCCTTGAAAAAGTTCCACTTTTCATGAGTGCCTTTCCCTGACAGTTTCTGTTCCCATCTTATGCCCCCTAATTCTTGCCTATTTCATCTTTCTTTCTGAGGAATATGACATATTTCAGCTTGATGCAAATCCAAAAACACAACAAAGTAACTTTGTGAAAAGATGGCACTTCAGAGAGAATGACAACGCAGGCTGAAAATTCGGAGAATCGGGAAACATGATTCTCTCCCGAGAGGTTGCATTCTGCGATTTTCCTCGCTCCTCACCGGTGAAGCAGCACGCTTCATGCCCACAAAGGGAGAGAACCTCATTTAAATATATTTTAATATATTTACAGGCATGCCTGCCATATATTACCCCCAGCCGTATTTTCAAACCTCGCCGACGTGACACTCCCGGGGGAAGAGGGTTCTGGCCAGGCAGTGCCCTGACGACACCCCCTGGCACAGGTTGGCATTGTGCCAAATCTGTGCCGGGGTGGACCCTTGGGGGGGAAGGGGAGGAGAGAGGGAGAAGGCGTTGCCAGCGATGACTGTTGGGGGGGGGGGGAGAGAGAAAGTGAGAGGGTGATGCCGGCGGTGAATGCAGGAAGTGGGGGTGGGGAGGTGGTGTTTGCCCCTGGGACCTCCCTGGTGGGGTGGGGTTAACCCTTTATCTGATCGGGTGCCTCTTTAAAAATGGCACCCCAATCTCAGTGCAGCCAGGCTTTGCAGGCGTGGTTCGGCTCCACGCCTCAAAATGATGGTGTAAAACATGTATCCCTGTTTTATAGAATTATATAGTTCATAGTTTTGTTCCGACAAAGTGCCGTAAGATCTGAAGAGGAAAGCTGCCTGTTTCTCTGGAGAGAAACACATCAGTTTTCAGTCAGACCCTGACACTTTGCCATTTTTTGTTAAGATTCCACCCCACGTAATGGGGGCAAATTTGTTCCCTGTTCCTCTGGCAGCCACTATAAACTGTGCACCCTGTGAAGAAATTACTTTTCTCTTACCGGTAGACACCAACTGCTTCCTTTGAAGTCTTTTTCAAGTGCCTGAATCGCATGGCCATTGGGAGGTCCATGCTGGTTGCCCGTCTACAAGTTCAAAGAGAATAAGAAGTTATTGCAATGCTATCAGCTCACCATGAGGCTTTATAGGATATTTATCTCATACATTGCAGAAATGCTTTCACACATTATTAGTAGGGCAAGTGATCTGGCGTGGCACATTATTGTGTAAATGAGCACATATTCATGTTTCTATAATAGCTACCCCAGTGTCAGCATGTTGAATGCAAGATCTCCAAGGCAGTGCAAATGAGTAAATGGAGGCTGCATCAAAACCACCTGCCACAATAAATCATTTCTTTAGTTATTGGTTGAGTCCAACTATGAGACATAAATTGCATTTCCATGGATCCTTAACAAATATTCTCATTTCTTCTGTCTTTAAAAAAAAGGGGAAGGTTTAACACTTAAAATATTAATGTTTCTCTTTTTAGGAGCTGATGCATTGGCATTTTATTTTGTAATGAACACAGGAATAAAAGGTGGCCATTCAGCCCCTAAAGCCTGTCCTGCCAGTCAACTAGACGCAGCAGGGCTACTTCAACTCATTTAACTATATTAGCTTGCATCCTCTTTACCCTTGCCCATCAAAGCTGATTAATTATGTGACTGCTTACAAATGTACACACCTTCGGGTAAAATGCTACAGATTTTTGATTGACACGATTCTATGTTTCATATATTCACAGATTTTGCCTCACATTAACTTATAAAATTTAATATACAACACACGCTGGATGTGTATTTATGACTATCCAACTCCTGGAGCCCACCGTGCTGATTTAAGCTGCACCTCCTCTTCCTCCTCATCGTTGGGGCAATAGTCTGGTGGCTGCCGATGTTTTGAAGCCAAAAAATTGAACATGTCAAACGCTGACTTCCTGCGTGAATAAAAATAAAGCAATGAAACATGGATCCTTTTTGAAACATTATCACCCTAAGGTGGTATATAAATGTACATCCTTCTTTCTGTGTACAGTTTGGAGGCTTTCAGAATGCAAGCTAAGAATCACACTGATATTTCTTTCCTACTTTCTTTATCCTTGGTAGTGTCCTCGACCATGAACCTTGCATCAACAACCTGTCCTGATCCCCCCCATGCCGACACCATAGTTAAGTAAGCCCACCAACGGCTCTACTTTCTCAGAAGACTAAGGAAATTTGGCATGTCTGCTACAACTCTCAGCAACATTTACAGATGCACCATAGAAAGCATTCTTTCTGGTTATATCACAGCTTGGTATGGCTCCTGCTCTGCCCAAGACCACAAGGAACTACAAAAGGTCGTGAATGTAGCCCAATCCATCACACAAACCAGCCTCCCACCCATTGATTCTGTCTACACTTCCCGCTGCCTCGGCAAAGCAGCCAGCATATTTAAGGACCCCATGCACCCCTAGACATACTCTATTCAACCTTCTTCTGTCGGGCAGAAGATACAGAAGTATGAGGTCATGTACCAACCGACTCAAGAAAAGCTTCTTCCCTGCTGCCGTCAGGCTTTTGAATGGACCTTCCTTGCATTAAGTTGATCTTTCTCTACTATAACTGTAACACTACATTCTGCACCCTTTTCTTTCCTTCCCTATGAACGGTATGCTTTGTATAGCACGCGAGAAACAATATTTTTCACTGTATACCAACACATGACAATAATAAATCAAATCAAATCCTCACTGTTAAAATCAACATTTAAATGTTGTCCCCAACTCTCTATTCCAAGAGCTCAAAATTTCAGTTCACTTCACCTTCCCCACTGTCTCTTCCTCTGGTACACAAATGCAGAATTGGCATCACCTAATCACCATCTCTCGAAGTACCTTATCTTCTTTATTGTCTTTCTGGTATCCCTATGCTATAGGTTCAGCTCTTCATTTATGGCTTTTGCATTACGAAAAAAAAATCTGCGTCAGACTTTCTGGTTTGCTCTCTCGCTTTGATGATACAGAAAATCTAACGTTCAGCATATTACAGGGAAAATGCAGAGGTCTTTTTTTATATATCCATTCGTGGGACATGGGCATCATTGGCTGTCCAGCATTTATCGCTTTTAAAAGTTTATTTATTAGTCACAAGCAGGTTTACATTAACACTGCAATGAAGTTACTGTGAAAATCCCCTAGTCGCCACACTCCGGCACCTGTTCGGGTACGCCGAGGGAGAATTTAGCATGGCCAATGCACCCTAACCAGCATGTCTTTCGGACTGTGGCAAAAAGCCAGAGGAAATTCACGCCGACACGGGGAGAACGTGCAGGCTCTGCACAGACAGTGACCCAAGCCGGGAATCAAACCTGGGTCCCTGGCGCTGTGAGGCAGCAGTGCTAACCACTGTGTCACCGTGCCATTCTTCCCATCCCTAGTTGCCCTTGTTCAGAGGGCAGTTGAGAGTCAACCACATTGCTGTGGCTCTGAGTCACATGTAAGCCAGACCAGGTAAAGACAGCAGATTTCCTTCCCTAAAGGACATTAGTGAACCAGATGGGCTTATTTTTATTCATTTGTGGGACATGGGCGTCGCTGACTGGGCAGCATTTATTACCTTCCCTAGTTGCCCTTGAGAAGGTGATAGTGAGCTGCCTTCTTGAATCGCTGCAGTCTATGCTCTGCGGGTTGACCCATAATGCCAAATTTTCCGACAATTGACAGTGGTTACACGGTCATCAGTCGACTCTTTATTCCAGATATTTTTTATTGAATTCAAATTCCACCATCTGCCATGGCAGGATTGGAACCCAGGACATTAGCTGAGTTTCTGGATTAATAGTCTAGCGATAATACCACTTGGCCATCGCCTCCCCTGGAAAGCCAGGACCAACAGGATGGATCAAATGGTCTCCTTCTGTGATTCAGTGGGGAGGCAGGAGTAAATGAGAGGAACAAAATGTTGATAAGAAAACTTCATTTTGAATTCATTCAAAAAATTTCTTCAAATTAAATCATTGTTGTTAACATTAGTCACAACTAAACTAATGCCTGATCACTCAACTGCAACATGAGGTTACTTTGCTAATTGTAATCAGCTGAGTGTGACAGCTTGAATGTAAGCTTCTACCTTCATATTTTACCTTTGGTGTATTTCGGCCCTTGCTGATCCATGTGGGTTGATAGGAAGCTCATCCACTTCCTGGTGTTTGTGAAACTTGAAGCTGTAATTTTTGCAACGTTTGGCTCCATAGAGTTGTTCGATGAGGAACACCACTGCATCATGAGAAATACCCAGCATTTTCAGTCCATTGATCGCTGAAAATACAAAACAAAATTAAAAATAAACACATGCTTATAAGATGCAGACAATATTAAACACTTGGATAACCTTTAAGCCTGACCAACAGTACTATTGTGTATCCTGATTGTACAAATTCTACTGCGAGGACAGAAAGTATCAGTGATCCCGGTTAGATTATGTACGTACAAACTACACTTGTGGTCCCTCAAATTTAGGAGATTAAGGGGTGATCTAATGGAGGTATTTAAAATACTCAAAGGATTTAGTAGGATAGATATTTAATAGGGTACTGAAGCAGTCTGTGCCCAATTGTAGCAAGACCTGGACAACATTCAAGCTTGGGCTGATAAGTAGCTAGTAACATTCACGCAACACAAGTGTCAGGCAATGACCATCTTCAACGAGAGAGAATCCAACCATTTCCCCATGACATTCAATAGCAATACAATCCTGAATCTCCCACTATAAGCACCCCGAGGTTACCACTGACCAGAAACTGAGCTGGATCAGACGTACAAATACGGTTGGTACAAACACAGTTCAGGAGCTGGGAATTCACCGCCTGACTCCTCAAAGCCTGTCCACTGTCTATATGTCAGGAGTCTGATAGATGACTTCAGCTTTAACAATACTCAAGAAGCTCAACGCAATCCAGGACAAAGCAGCCCACTTGATTGGACGCCACCCACTACTTCAACATCCACTCCCTCCACCACCAAAGCACAGTGGCAATAGTGTGAACCATTTACTCGATGCAGCACAGTAACATCACCAAGGCTCCTTCAACAGCATCTTGTAAATTCGCAACCTCTACCGTCTAGAAGGACAAGGACAGCAGATACACGGGAACATTAACATGTGCAAGTTCCTCTCCAAACCACACACCGTCCTGGCTTGGAAATATATCGCCGTTCCTTCACTATGTCTGGGTCAAAATTCTGAAACTTCCTCATTGACTGCACTGTGGGTGTACCTATACCAGATGGGACTGCAGTGGATCAAGAAGGCAGCTCACCACTTCCTTTTCAAGGGCAATTAGGGATGGGCAGTAAAAATGCTAGCCTAGCTAAGAAAAAAAAGAAAACAATTTCCGCTATGAGAGGGAGCGGAACAAGAGGCCTAACCTTAAAATTAGATTTAGGCTATTCAAGGTAATGACAGAAAGCATTTCATACGGATAGTGGAAATCTGAAATTCTCTCCCCAAAAAGCTGTTGAGAAAATTTCAAATCTGAGCTTGATGGTATTTTGTTAAACAAGGTTAGAAAGGGATATGGAACCATAGCAGATAAATGTAGTTAAAATGCAGATCAGCCATGATTTAACTGAGTGGTGGACAGGTTCAATGGGCTGAATGGTCTCTTTTCTATTCTTATATTTGGGCAGAGCAACCTGGGGCAAACACAGCTAGCAGCTGACTCTAAGGGGACGATTCTCCCAAAAAAGTTCTAAGTGCTGAATTCGTGGGAAAACATGTAAATCACGATTGTTTTCTCAGTGGGAGTTCACACTCGAATCTCCCACACTCTGTGCAATGCAGAGGTCACGATCGGGAATACCGTTAAAAGCTCGGGGGGGGGGGGGGGGGGGAAGGGCAAGGCCTATTCATGCCTGAGGCTGACAGTTCCGTATCTATCATCCTCCCAATCGCTGGCCAGCTCGGGACCCCCGCAGTGTTGCCCCCTCCAGCCCCTCCCACAGCCCGATCGTGGCTCCCACAAGCATTCCCGGGCCAGCCCCGAACCCTCTTCCCTCCTTCCCGGAGCACCCCGATCTCCAGCCACCCCCCAAGGGAGGCAGACCATAGCTGATCTGCACGGGATGGGAGAATTGCCCCCTAAGTGTGGTTTTGTATTTATGGCTAAGCAACAATGAGTGGACAAGTCAAAATGTGAATGAGAGAAAGCAACTGAAACTTAAACAGGGAACACCAAATATATATTTCATGTATCATGTGAAAATGTTACAATTCCAAATAAAGTACAAAGAAGGGATTTTAAAGCTTTAGGAACAAACATTTACAAATACAGATATGCACTTATAGCACAGTATGTATTTAAATCCAAATTCTCACCTATTTTGCTAGTTTAATTTCTCCCGAACCATGCATGATTTCCAGTAAAGGGATTGGGACCCTGACTCCTGGGGCTTGGGACCCTGACTCCTGGGGCTTGAATTGCTAGTTTAGATTTTCTCACTCTTTGAGATTTGCCATTTCCATGTGTAAAACCTTTGTTTCCCTACAGCCACCCGGTAGGTGAAATTCCCTTCATAGTAAACAACACTTACCAGAAAATGATATGTGTTTCAGGCGAGCGTTAGACCGAGCTTCCTGTACTTTATCAGTCAGCACCTTCCATCCTTCTATAACAAGAAGTTTACAGCAATAACAATTAATTTATGTGGAAAAATTCACAGTTCTCAGAATCTAGACAGCTGTGTGCTTCTATTCTAACTCTGCACATCCCAAAGCCACACAAACACCATTAACTCCTAAGGCTTGGGATTATTTTTCAAACATGCCCATTTTTGAAGACACTATCAAGCTGAAACTGAAAAAAAAAGGATTTGCACACCTCTTGTGCTTTTCACAACCCCAGGACATATCAAAGTGCTTTAGAAATAATAGATAAAAGCAAATTACTGCAGATGCTGGAACCTGAAACCAAAAGAGGAAACGCTGGAAAATCTCAGCAGGTCTGGCAGCATCTGTAAGGAGAGAAAAGAGCTGACGTTTCGAGTCCACATGACTCTTTGTCAAAGCGGTGCTTTATGTTTACTTGCAATGCTGGAAACATGGCAGCCAACATGCACACAGCACAATCCCAGCAAAGTGATAACGACTAGATAATCCACTTTAGTGATGGTGGCTGAGGGATAAAGGTTGGTGAGGGCAGCAGTGTGAACCTCCCTGCATTTCTTCCAAATAGTGCCATGGAATCGTTCATATCCACTTGAAAGGTCAAACAGGGCCTCAGCTGGAACCCCCCCTCCCGAAAGACAGCTGAGATTTTGTGCTCATGTCTCTGGAACGTGAATGTGAAAGCACAACCATCCGACTCAGAAGGTCAGAGTGCTACCCACTGAGCCCCAGCTGACACGGGAGAAAAGCCCCCCCCCCCCCCCCCCCCGCACCCCTGGCCGACTGGAGCCAGAATTCACCCAGCACCTGGAACACAGAATCCTCATTCCACCCACACGACACTGCCCTCTCGTTCCACACAAACACACAAGTCAGTAAACCATCCCTACCTTCAATATTGTCACATTGGATCTGAAACCCATCATCGCTGGTGATCTGAAACAGCAGGCCTTTCTTTGATTTCTTCTCACTCCTGATTTCCTTCCTCTTTTCCTCTTGCTCAAGCAGAGCGAGAAGCGGAGAACTGAAGGAGTCATCATCATCTGAGCTTTTAGATTCTAACAGGAAAGTAGAACATACATGATCACTAACCCTTTACGGGCGAGCTTTGTTTGTACCTTCCAAAATGCACTGTTCCGTGAGCAGGCCCCTATTCGAAGGTTTAGATTTGTAATTAGAAAGGTTTGAAGTACCTGTGAAAAATGAGCCAAATAGAACAGGGAAGTTGTCAGGATCAATGCCTATGTTAGCTGATCTTGAGTGAAGTAGCATCTGTGGTCCCATTATCCAAGAGCTATGGAGGGGATTGTGGTCAAGTGATTCCCACTAGCAAGTGTCCTGCACAGGACGATGTATTTTTTATTGGGCAACATTCTGATATCGTGTGAAAACGAGATCAGAATTGTGACGGTACTGAGCCTTTTAGAAATGTATTTTAATCTTGTTTCTCTGCAGGTTTTTCAAACAGGACCTGGTATTTTATTGTTGCCGAATTGTCTGAAAGTGGTGTCCTCTAAATGTTGCTGAAGCGATATAATGGACAACGTGTTTATTTTAATCTGGGCTAACACAGTGTCCTAGGGTGTTAATGATCCCTTGGGATTGCTGACTGGGGCTTGATTTGGGAATGATCGACAGGTCAGGTGATGCAGAGGGGACAGTTTATTTCCACAGAAAAACCCAAGGCTTTAGTTTCATTTGGCTCAGAAGCTGTTTGGATTTGAGGCAGAAAGCAGTGTTTCTTGTTTCCCTCTCCCTGGAGTTGGAAATTCTGCTGTCTGTGAGTTGCTAGCTAGAAGCTGGTGGAGGCAGGCAGGGTTTCTTTCTGTCTCCAAAAGCGTGCTGCAAGTTCCAGGACTGGGAAGCCTCAGTTTTAATCAAAAACATTTCAAATGACCAATTCACAGCAGGTGTTAAAAAGCTGCAAAATCCAGCGTCACGTGAGCACAATAGTCTTTTTGTGTCAAGTCTAGAAAGCAGTGTCTGTTTGTAGGGTGTTGTTTGACTTGGAACATCATAGTAAGCTGGCTGTTAGGGTTTATACTTAACGTGCTTGAAACTTGTAATTGGTAGAAGTTACGCAAAATCTTTTTATTGTAGTTTAAGTGTGTTCTTAAATAAACTTTGTTTGATAAAAGTTTCTTCATGGATCACCTGAATTATACCTGGAGTGAAACACCTTATGCTCACCCATGCCAAAATCAAAGTGCAAAACTTAGGGTCTAGGCTAACTTCATAAAACACCTTGGAGTTTCTGGCCTGGATCATAACAGAGTCAACTGTAAAGTCCCCCGAATGGCTGAATCTCTGGCAAAATTCACTGCTGTTTTTTAAAAAAAAAGAAATTTTCATGAGATGTAGATGTCGCTGGTGAGACCGGCATTTATTGTCCATCCCTAATGGTCTAAGAAGAGTGTGGTCGGCATTCTATTTCAACTGCTGCAGTTCTTGGGGTAGTCTGCAATTGTTCAGAACACTACCACTTCACATTTCTGCTGTCAACATGCGTAATACTCTTGAGCAAAAGATAATTTATTAACTGAAGAAGGCAAACATTTATTCATGAGGCAAAGATTCAAAATGTTTGCTTACTTTAGTTAATAAATTACGCGGTCAACAGTGGTCCTTTTATCTGTATTTAAAAAGACTTCATACCATCCTGTTTTTGGTGGTTGTGCTGAGCTTGTTTATGCTCCTGTTCCCTAGTGCCCCAAACAAACATACAATGGAACTGTAAATCTAAGTTTTCTTTCTTTCATTTTCAGTCCTCTCTCCTGAAAGTGTCAATTTATTTCTAAGGTAGTTTCAGAGATGCCAGTTGCCCTATAATCCTTCATGTGGGTAAGAGAGTGGCCCTGTCCTCGCCTGACGCCTACACAAATCCCACAGTGGGAGGGAGCAACACTGGATGGAGCATTCATATTGCTCCTTGGCTTAGATCAGGGACTGAACCTTACATAGAATTACTCCGAGCCTACAGCACAGAAACAGGTCATTTGGCCGAAAGGGTCTAAGACAGTGGTTCCCAAACTTTTTTCACTAGGCCGCACTTTTGGAATAAAAATTTGCTCGCGCCACACCGAATTTTTTATTGATAAGAAATACATTCAAAATCAAAAAAAAAACTCCTAGCAGTGCTTGGTTCATAACATAGAACACAACTACTTTATAATATGATCATGGGACATCCAGAAAGTATAAAGCAATGCTTGTTTAAACCATGTTTAAATGTTTCTTTGATTGCCCTTGAATCTTCCCGCCACACTTGCCATCCTCTCTCGCTGCATCAGTGTGGCGCGCCGCACCCTTTGGGAACCACTGCTCTAAGAGGTTGATTATGTTCAAAGCCTCACAGTATTTCCTTTCACCCTCATGTATCCAGCTTCTCCTTAAATGTAATCACAGGAAACACTTTCTTTCTTCCTGAACTGTCGATCTGATCTTCTCACTATCTTATTCAGCTGGGCTATTCAGAGATGCTAATATGCTGAGTACATTTTGAATGAGTGAGATACTGATGTCACTGCTATAGTAGCAACTTCAGTAAATGATTTAAGAGCATTTACAAGACTGTAATTTACAAGACTTTATAGGACCCTGGTTAGACCCCACTTGGAGTACTGCGCGCAGTTCTGGTCACCTCATTACAGGAAAGATGTTGAAGCCATTGAAAGGGTGCAGAGGAGATTTACAAGGATGTTGCCTGGATTGGGGGGCATGCCTTATGAGGATAGGTTGAGGGAGCTTGGTCTCTTCTCCCTGGAGAGACGAAGGATGAGAGGTGACCTGATAGAGGTTTACAAGATGTTGAGAGGTCTGGATAGGGTAGACTCTCAGAGGCTATTTCCAAGGGCTGAAATGGTTGCTACGAGAGGACACAGGTTTAAGGTGCTGGGGGGTAGGTACAGAGGAGATGTCAGGGGTAAGTTTTTCACTCAGAGGGTGGTGGGTGAGTGGAATCGGCTGACGTCGGTGGTGGTGGAGGCAAACTCGTTGGGGTCTTTTAAGAGACTTCTGGATGAGTACATGGGATTTAATGGGATTGAGGGCTATAGATAGGCCTAGAGGTAGGGATATGATGAGCGCAACTTGTGGGCCGAAGGGCCTGTTTGTGCTGTGGCTTTCTATGTTCTATGTAATGCTCTGACAATTTCCCTGACATCAGAAATATTAATATGCCTTTCTAGTTTACAATACAACTGTGTCTGAATTCTGAATAGTTTCACGATCAGTTTAATGTATTTTGACACTAAGGGGCAATTTTGAATGGCCAATCAACCTAGTCCGCACATCTTTGGACTACTCAACAAGAAATTCAATAGGGAGTTGAATGTGGAAATAGTTGAAGCAGGTAGCATAGATATATTTAAGGGGAAGGTAGACAAGTATATGAGCAAGAAGGAAATAGATGAACAAAATGGGAAGAAACTTGAATGCAGCATAAACACCAGCTTAAACTGGTTGGGTAGAATGGCTTGTTTTTTTGCCAGATATCCTATTTAACTTATGAAGGGTGATAAAAGATGTTTGCAAAACAACTTTACTTACGTTTCCTCCCCGGTTTCCTTCCCTTCACAACCTATTGATCTACGAGGGAGTCCAAGTCATAGGGAACAATCGGAAAAATGGATTTAAGGCAACAATAAGATCAGTCTTATTGGTGCAATAGGCTTAAGGGGCTAAGTGGTCTAAGTGTCAGCATCGCAGCTGATATGGTCTTTAGGAGCAGGCAAGGCACACTGTTGCCCCAATGGGTGAATTGAGGTGGAATCCCAAAAACGTAGCATTTGGCCCCAGTCCGTGCAAGCTGTAGAACTTCCATCGAAGAGGTCAGAAACAATAGTTCCACATTTCTGCAGACTCATTTTAAAACAAAGCTTGCTGCTTACCAGTGACAAAGTCATCCTGTCCCTCTGCGTTTGATGTTGCTGTGTTCATGGATTCAAAAGGCTGCAGCGTTGGCATATGTTCCATTTGACTAAGGAGGGAAAAAACTATTTGCTTTAACTGACATTGTATTTGATGGCAATTAACTACTTCAGTAAAATAACTTCCAGTCCTAAAGTTAATTTTAAATGTTTGAGACATTTTATGAATGCACTTTAAACATTTAATAGAGCTAAGCAGCATGTTTATTCCAGTCAAGTTAAGCTACGTTTTATTTATTTCGTCACAAGTAAGCTTACATTAACACTGCAATGAAGTTACTGTGTAAATCCCCTAGTCGCCACACTCTGGCACCTGTTCGGGTACCCTGAGGGAGAATTTAGCATGGCCAATGCATCTAACCAGCACGTCTTTTGGACTGTGGGAGGAAATCGGAGCACTCGGAGGAAACCCACGCAGACACGGGGAGAACACGCAAACTCCACACAGACAGTGACCCAAGCCAGGAATCGAACCCGGGTCCCTGGCGCTGCGAGGCAGCAGTGCTAACCATTGTACCACCGTGCCGCCCAAACTCCCCTGGTTTTATTAAGCTGGGTGAGTTTTAGCATTGAATGAAAAGGGACCACAGCAACTTGCTCACAAATACAATGTTGCCTGATTCAAGTAGTGGGTTAAGCCCCCAACCACTACGTCCCTAAATGGTGGGTAAGCATTCCTTAAATTTAGTTGAAATTTCATACAGAACAGAAGAGAAAACTGCAAACAGTTCTTCAATTTTAGGTGTGAAGGTTGTGGTAACATGTCAGTGGAAAGACTTACACCATAATCTCTACTCACCTTGGAGACTCGGGATCCCTGTTACCGTCCTCTTGTTGGTGCTCCTCAAGTTCCACTGCGTTTTGCACTGTTGTCCTTATTCGTACTCGAATAGACCTAAAGTTATGTTACACATTACACGTATTTAGTTCAAGGTACAATGTTGTTATCACATTTGTTTAGTGTATTGCTGATGTGTTAAATAAAAATATCAAACTTGCTTCAATGTGCTACTATGCAGTGCATTACAGTCTTGTAAATCATCTGAAGCTGCTCCCACTATAGCAGTGACATCAGGATCTCACCCTCATTCAAAATACGCTCAAACCAACCTAGGTTTGGGATGGTAAAATCTCATTATATTGCTGTGCTTGTTTCACAGTTCAAGTGGATATTGAGCTTGACTTACCCAGTATAACTTTCTGAAATCCTAATGATAACATTAAGGTATATGTGTAAAAGACAACATTTATGAACTGCAAGCTCCATTAAGTAGTGCACTACTCCTCCATTTAGAAGGCTCCAACTATAAGCTTTACCCGTTAATTCAAAATTATTTCTTGCTTTAAAAATGAATAATCAAATAACTTGAAATATTTGTCTTAATGAAGAAAACCTGTCATTGAATCATAGAATCCCTACAGTGCAGAAGGAGGCCATTCGGCCCATCGAGTCTGCAGTGACAACAATCCCACCCAGGCTCTATCCCCGTAACCCCACATATTTACCCTTCTAATCCCCCTGACACTAAGGGGCAATTTAGCATGGCCAATCAACTTAACCCGCACATCTTCGGAGTGGGAGGAAACCGGAGGACCCGAGGAAACCCAGGCAGACATGGGGAGAACGTGCAAACTCCACGCAGACAGTCAGCCATGGTTGGAATTAAACCCAGGTCCCTGGCACTATGAGGCAGCAGTGCTAACCACTGTGCCACCAAGTAGCAGACAGTAAACTCCCACAAGCAGCAATGCAATTATGACCAGGTAATATTTTTAAGTGCTGTTGATTGAGGGATAAATATTGACCAAGACAATGGAGACAACTCCCCAGTTCTTCAAAACAGCACCATGGAATCTTTTAGACCCACCCAAGTAGAGCAGACAAAGCTTCAGTTTCATGTCTCATGTAAAAGATGGATGAGTCCAATAAATACTCCCATAGGAGACTGACAAATCGTTATGTGTCAGACCACAAGAAGATTTCCACTGTTAAAACTATTTAAAATCTGAAGGAGGGTATGATTTATGAAGTCACTCTTAAAGTTAGCTAAATGAGGCATCTTACACATTTGCTCTGAATACTTACTCAGTATTGGAGGACAGAGGGACGTTGGTTGAATCAGACTCCAGAGCAGCTTGATGATCTCCAAAGGATTCAGTCATAACGTGGGTCGTCTTGTGCTTTTTAATGCTTTGTTTGTCCAAAGCAAGTGATGCCCGTTTTATCCTGGGCTTGGCCCTTGGAGAGTCAGAGGACACCACAGTCATTGCACTGACTGGAGACTGGTCCATGGTGGAGGAAAACACAGAGGTCACCGGAACTGGCGAAACCATGCTGGTGTTTGAAAAAGAAACTGTGCTGCTCACGACACTTGTTGACACTGTTAGTGTGGTGGTTGTCATTTGGCCTCCTGAACTGCAGGCAGCATCTAGTTGGGCAGTCGTTGCTACACCTTTGCTGGACAGAAGCTGAGTTATCTGTTGGTGTAGCTGATAGGCCCCATCCTGGTCAGATGAGCTTGGTGCAACTGGTACACTAACTGCCGGGCTGGAAGGTAGCAAGCATATACTTTGAGGTGGTGACAAAGGCCCACTGTTAGGGCTTTGTGGTGGTGCTAGATGTTGGAACATTCCTGCTCCAGACAATGGCACCGCCTGATCTGAAAGTCCTAAACTCTGTTGACTCGCTTTGATTAACAGGTTGCTTATTGAGCCACTGATGTCTGTCCCTAGCAACATGGGGGTAGTTAAGGTTACTGAGCTTTGACCCAGAATATGTCCTGTCACCGCACCCCCGGTAGTTGCTGCTGTTGCTGCTTGCATAGATACAACGTTCAAAACAGACTGACCTGGGCCCAATGCTGATACACTTCCAGCTGCCAAATGAGCATTTTCTGAACCAATGATGTTTGTGGACCCTGTTGCCCCCAGTGTTGGCTGAAGCTGGGGCACAGGCAAAGAAGACTGTTCAAAATACATCACTGCAGATTTGGGCCTTTTGATTATATTAGGAATTGTGCGTTGGGGTCCTGTACTAGCAAGTGTTCCTAAATCCACTAAGCCTGTCTGGTTAGCTATCCCTCCAGGGACTTGCGATGGTGAGAAGTTAATTGAAGTTATATTAGGCACAATTTCTGAAGCGGAACTAGAAGTCTGTTGGTACGAAGGTGCAAGCTTTTTGCCTTTTTTGGAAGGTAGCCTGTTGATTGGTCTTTTCTTAGCTTGGGTTGATCCTGGACTAGAGGTCGTGGCAGTGACGAGCTCTGGCCTCTGACTAGACTCAGAGCTTAAAAGCTGCGGATCCTGAGGTGACTGGACCCCAATGAGGAGGCCAGAGGCAGAGCTAGCACTGTTGGGCTGAAATGCAGACGCAGTGGGTCCTGCAAAGGAATGTAACTGAGGATGTTGCGATAAAGTCAACAATCCTTTACTGCTTGCCATAGTGGCAGAAGTGCATATCGACTGAGAGGCTGGCAAACTTGAATTTAAACCTGTCGCTAATGCCAGGCTACCTCCCATGGAAACATTTTGTGCAAGTACTGTACTGTTTGTCTCTACAACTGTTTGTGCAGGACCCACTGAAGGTGCAAGATTTATCTTTTGAGTAAGACCATTGGGATGCGTCTGGAGAACATACAGTGGGTGTCCATGCTGATTGACAACGATGACATTATCTGTTCCTGGTTTAAGGAGCGGGGTTGCCGGCTGTACTGTAGTGTTGGCAATAGGAGCAGGCCCGGGGCTGTCTGCCGGGCTTGTGATGTATTTCTGGCCCTGCGGTGGCACGGAAGAGGAAACAGATGCCGGAATGACAACTGGTGAGCCGGTGCCAACCCCAGTAATGTCCTGGCTGTTGTGCCCCTGCTCCACTTGACTGCAGGTCGGTGTGGTTAACTGGTCGGTGTCCATGTGACTTTGCATGAACTGATCAGATGTCATGTGACTTTCACCAGATGGCTCCACCACTTGATGTCCTATCAAAGAAACTTCGGCATCATTCACCGTCACTGATTTTTCCCCTGTCACCGTCACCCCCTTCTCTACTGACTCAGCAGCAGGTATATTCAGTACTGACTGATCTTCCGAGGAGGCCAGTTGCGATGTTGAAATAACAGTGAGGCTGCTGTGGCTTTGGTTGGAAACAGTTGGACTGCACGTTGTTAAAACAGAGAGGTCGGACGGCAATTCCAGAGGCAGCTCAAATGGCTCCTCTGCAGGAATGGAGGCTGAGACATCACTTTCCACAGGTTCTGCGCTGGGCAGAGGTTGGGAAAACACTTCAAAGAGACTGCCCATGTCCTTTCCTCTGTTACTAACCAGACCCAGACCTTCACCCAACGTTATGAGTTCAGAAGATGACGACTCTGGGCTTTCCCCTAGCGTCTGCATAGACTGAGTGTTCTTAAGAACAAAGTCCATGATATCAGAAGGAAGGATGTTGCCACAGTCGTCACTATTGTTATTGTCTGAGTCATTGGCAGACTTCAACAAGTCTGTGTTAAAACTATCCAGCAAATTCTTGTCTGAAGGTGTGCTGGAGTGGCCTCGCCTGGCAGTGTCTAATGAGGTGAGAGAAACCTCCCCTAAGGAGTCTTGGCCCTGAGACTTCACTCTGCTCACTGGAAGGCAGTTATCTAACTTTGAATCATTACCTTTCAGGTCAGAAACTGTTTTGACACCATGTTCGTCCTTTTCTACATCATCAACCCCACTGTTGACGGTTCCGTCAAGGTCTAGGTTTTCAGTTCCATTTTCTTTGGCTTTTATCTTGCTGACCTGTGCTGCTTTGCCCACTGTCGTAGCTACACTGGCATCACTCTCTGTGCCATCATCAACACCATCAAGCTGGCTGATTCTGGGTAGGCGACAATCCTCCTCGCCATCAAAGAAATTACACGGCTCAAGCCTTCCCTCTCGATCGGACGTGATGACGGTTCTTGTGAAATTGTAGTAGTATTCCATATCCTCATCAGAGGATGTATTTGGATCATCAGCTCCATCTACCTGCCCTTGAGTTGACTGCTCCCCTCTTTTCTTCCCCGAGGGATCTCGGTAGAATGGGAAATCCTCTTCACCGTATGACTTGACACCATAAAAGGGCGTCAACCCGAAAAATGTAGTTGAGCGTGCCCGGGCACTGCGTCGGGGATAGCGCCTTTTGTTTGAATCACTATCCTGGGCTTTGTTCCCCTCACCATCCTCCTGTGAAGTCGGATTTCCACACTGCAGCACATGCTTCTGAAAAAGATTTTTCACCCTTTGCTTGTAGACTTTGTTGCACTTTGGACACTTCAGGACTTCCCGTTCATTCTCTGGACTTTCTGCCATTACAGAAGGCACAACTGAAGAGGACAAGGCCTCGTCACCTCCCTGAGAACTGCCCGACATGGACGTGGTAACACTTTTGTCGTGATCCTCCTCAACTAGGTAGTCGGGTTCTAAACATTTCTGAATTCCTTGTTTTCGTGAAGCATGCATTTCCTTTTTGCGAATGTCAGCCTGCACTTTTTCTAACGGGGGTTGGATCCCATCCCCGATGATTGTGGTCAGTGGGTTCTCATTGCCAGATTTGTCCCCAAACCTCTGTTTAGGCTCTTCAGCAGACTGGGCTTTTTTATCTATTTCAGCCAGCAAATTGCTGGCCGCCTTAGCATTAACTGTTACATCTACAGTTGAATCTGTACCTGGGCTTCCCTCGTAATGCTTTACTGCCTGTGCTTTGCTGTTTCGAGAGAGATCAGCGGAGGACACTTTAGTGCCAGGTCTCTTCTCTGTGCAGTTTGCCCGCGGATG
This sequence comes from Mustelus asterias, assembly GCF_964213995.1. NCBI lineage: Eukaryota > Metazoa > Chordata > Chondrichthyes > Carcharhiniformes > Triakidae > Mustelus > Mustelus asterias. Next base: position 37,420,127 of record NC_135827.1, read on the forward strand.
GTCATTTCCTGTGGCCGTGGTGTGGCTGGCTCCAGCAGACTGTAACCTTGTTCTGTCAGCGTCCTGGCTGACATCATGAAGGTTGCTTGTTTTTCCTGTTGGCACAGTGTTCTTGTTTAGCTCGACAGGCCTTCTTGAATCCTTTTGATGGAAAGGTAATGCACAGGCTTTAGTTTCTCTGGAGACAGATGTTATAGAGTTGGTGTGTGACCCACTGTTATTAAATGATTCCTTCTGCAAAGGATGTGACACTGTTACTGTAGTAACTGTGTTAGACGATTGTGCTAATGCTGACGTTGTCACTGAACTATCTGATGCATTTATAGCTGTATTGTTTTCACCTTTCAAAGTACTGCTTCGAGATTGGTTACCAGATGAAGATAGAGAATGTTCTTTTGAACTGTAATGTCCAGCGGACATCAGCATTGACCTGTTCAGTTGGGAGCCTAAAGCATGAGAAACTCCTGTAAGATGTATTGGGGCAGAGTCAACGCTGCTGATTCTTTGTCGGCTAGAAGGGCCAGAGTATCCTTGGAGTGAAGTGCCTAGCTTATCTGAATGAAATGCTTTATGAACAGTCTCACCAGATTGGCTCCCAGAATCCATGCCTGATGATAGACTGTGGGAGGACAACGGAGATGTGTTAATGTTCCCACTTGATCTTACATAAGTTATGCCCATTTGGGAAGGAGAAGCCATTCTGTGCCTGGAATGTTGCGGCGATACAGAAGATGTGCTGTGTCGTCTGGAGATGGTGCTGCGCCTTCCCGACGACAGCAGGGCATCAGCAAATGTAACAATCTCGTGCATCATTGGTGTGGGGCTCCCTTAACAAAAAAACAAAAAGATTATTAATTATGACCATTTCTGGTATCATTCCACATTTTATCACCAGGATGCTAGACATTAGCAAAATCCAGTATTATTCTACCTATTAATGCAAAGCATCTGCATTACAGGAACAGGAACAGATTATTCAACCCCACCCCGCCCCCCCAGCCTGTTCCTCCACTCAACTAGACAATGGTTGATTCATACCATGATTCCATTGACCCAACATTGTTCCATATCCCTTAATACCCTGATTTAATACAAGTTCATCAACATTAGTTTTTTAAATTTTCAACTGACTCCACCTTTCACAACTTTCTTGGGGCTAGTTTCACTATCCATTGTGTAAAAGAATGCTCCCTGATTTCACTCCTAAATGGACTAGCTTTAATTTTAAAAATATGCTTCTTGTTTTGGATTCTGTCACCATCTACAATAACAAACCCTTTATCATTCTGAATGTTTCAATCTTCTAACCTCAAGGGAATATAACCCGAGTTTATGTAACCTCTCCCCAAAACATAAGTCAGAGGTAATAGTGGATGCGTTAGTGATTATTTATCAAAACTCGTTGCATTCTGGGGTAGTGCCGGTTGATTGGAAAACGGCTAATGTTACGCCGCTGTTTAAAAAAGGAAGGAGACAAAAGGCGGGTAACTATAGGCCGGTCAGCTTAACGTCTGTAGTAGGGAAAATGCTGGAATCCATTATTAAAGAGGAGATAGCAGGGCATCTGGATAGAAATGGTTCGATCAATCAGACGCAGCATGGATTCATGAGGGGAAAGTCGTGCTTGACGAACATGTTGGATTTTTATGAAGATGTGACTAGGGCGGTTGATGGAGGAGAACTGGTGGATGCGGTGTTTTTGGATTTCCAAAAGGCGTTTGATAAGGTGCCCCATAAAAGGCTGCTGAAGAAGATTAGGGCACACGGAGTTGGGGGTAGTGTGTTAAAGTGGATTGGGGACTGGCTATCCGACAGGAAGCAAAGAGTCGGAATAAATGGGTGTTTTTCCGGTTGGAGGAAGGTAACTAGTGGCGTGCCGCAGGGATCGGTACTCGGGCCGCAACTGTTTACCATTTATATAGATGATCTGGAGGAGGGGACGGAGTGTAGGGTAACGAAGTTTGCAGACGACACAAAGATAAGTGGAAAAGTGAATCGTGTGGAGGACGGAGAAGATCTGCAGAGAGATTTGGACAGGCTGAGTGAGTGGGCGAGGATATGGCAAATGGAGTATAACGTTGAGAAATGCGAGGTTATACACTTTGGAGGAAATAATAACAAATGGGATTACTATCTCAATGGAAACAAATTAAAACATGCTACCGTGCAAAGGGACCTGGGGGTCCTTGTGCATGAGACGCAAAAGCCCAGTCTGCAGGTACAACAGGTGATCAAGAAGGCAAATGGGATGTTGGCCTATATTGCGAGGGGGATAGAATATAAAAGCAGGGATGTCTTGATGCACCTGTACAGGGCATTGGTGAGGCCGCAGCTGGAATACTGTGTGCAGTATTGGTCCCCTTATATGAGGAAGGATATATTGGCATTGGAGGGAGTGCAGAGAAGGTTCACCAGGTTGATACCGGAGATGAGGGGTTTGGATTATGAGGAGAGGCTGAGGAGATTGGGTTTGTACTCGTTGGAGTTTAGAAGGATGAGGGGGGATCTTATGGAGACTTATAAGATAATGCGGGGGCTGGATAGGGTGGAGGCGGAGAGATTCTTTCCACTTAGTAAGGAAGTTAAAACTAGAGGACACAGCCTCAAAATAAAGGGGGGTCGGTTTAGGACAGAGTTGAGGAGGAACTTCTTCTCCCAGAGGGTGGTGAATCTCTGGAATTCTCTGCCCACTGAGGTGGTGGAGGCTACCTCGCTGAATATGTTTAAAGCGCGGATGGATGGATTCCTGATCGGTAAGGGAATTAAGGGTTATGGGGATCAGGCGGGTAAGTGGTACTGATCCACGTCAGATCAGCCATGATCTTATTGAATGGCGGGGCAGGCTCGAGGGGTTAGATGGCCTACTCCTGCTCCTATTTCTTATGTTCTTATAAGCCCCTGAGCCCCAAATCATTTAGTCAGATACAGCATGCATCAAACACAATTACCAGTAAGCTCTTTCCACATCGGACTTAAGTAACGTGTCTTCATCTCCAACCTCATAAGAGGAACCCTGCTACACCACTGCAATGCTCATCTCCACCATCAACATTGCAAGTAGCCTCTGACTAAGATTGTCAATTTAATACTAAATGCCACTGGCCTGTACTCATCAAGAACAGAATGAAACTGCCCAAGTTAATTTAATTTAGGTTCTTTGGATATAACAGAAAAATGAGGCTGTTGTCCTATCAAACTGGGTCGTATCCAAACCCAAGCCAAACTATAAACCACATAGTCTGAAACCTACATTCACAGTGATGGGAAAGATGCTGAGTTACCTTTTTAAATTGCTGCAGAATTCATTAAATGATTCCAAATACAAAGAGAAATTAAAATGTGAATGTTAAAAAATTGTCATGTGCCCAAAAGTAGACTTCAACAAATTTCCACATCAACATCTGAAATCTGCAACAAATTCCTTTCAATAAACCCACATGTTGACCTTTCTATAAATCTTTTGTACAGATAGCAGCAAAGTAAAAGACAAGTTTACAATCACACTGTAGGATATCAATAAACACAACGTATTTGTACGAAATGCTTCCTCTGCTAAAGGTGTTAGCTGGTTTATGATAAACAGGTTGATGCATCTGTTGTAACATGGATTCATACAACCTTGTTAAATATGAGCCATTATTCCCTCACAGCAGTTTCATGGCCTTAAAAACACTTGAAACCGCAAACATTTATCTCTTTATTGGCCTCTTCCATCGATTACCTTAAAATAATGTTAATAAGTAAATTATAATATCAACACTGGGTGGAATTTTACAGCCCCTCAAACAGTGGGATCTTCCTGCTCCACTGAAGTCAATGGAGTTTTGAACAGCTCAGCGCCTTAAATTCCACCCCGTGTGTCAGCTCTATTACCTGGTGATGGAAGGGGTCTTGATCCAGTGCTTGGGGATCGTCGAGATAGAGAAAAATTGGATATTTGAATCCTACTTCCTGACTGCAATCGCGGGGGTATTGGCCCAGGTGTGTGACAGGGTGGATGGTGCTCCGCTACTTCTGACGCACTTGTATTTTGACTCTCTGCCGTGTCAATTTCTATCAAAGAAAAGACAAATTTCCCATGAGCATTTCCTCAATAGGAGATAACCCATAGAATGATACAACAAAAGAGGGACCATTTGGCCCATCATGGCCATTCTGGCTCTTTGAAAGAGCTATCCAATGAGTTCTGCTCCCTTGGATGTGCCGTTTAACAGAGGAAGGGTGCTTGGGTGTTAAGGAAAGTATCAAAGTTTGAAGCTACCTCATTACAACTTCAACCTTTTCAGATGTGCAGTCGACTGAAAAGATGCAGTTCTCCCTTGATCATATATATGTAAGATCCTGGATAGTCTTGACAAGGTGGACATGGAGAGGATGTTTCCTCTTGAGGGCAAGTCCAGAAATAGGGGGTACTGTTTTTAAATTAGGAGTCATCCTTTAGGACAGAGAGGAGGAGAATTTTTTTCTCTCAAAGAAGGTTGTGTGACTTTGGGCCTCTCTGCCTCAGAATGCGGTGGACACAGGGGTCATTGAATACTTTTAAGGCAGAGGCAGATTGTTAGGCAAGGGAATCAAAGATTATCAGGGCTGATGGGAATGTGGAATTTGCAACACAAACATATCAGCCATGATCTTATTAAATGGCAGAGCAGACTTAAGGGCCGAATGGCCTACTTCTGCTCCTAATTCATAATCTTGAACATAAACAGTGGGTGGTGCAGAGAAATGACAACAGTGCCAATCTACGAAAATGTTAGCGCACCAGCAGGTTCCAATTGCCATTTCCAGTAAAATTCCAAAAATTGGGCTGGTGGCATGCATTCACTCTCTGGATCTCCAGCTGTGACGAGCTACTCTTCGCCATGTACTAAATGAGAACAGACCAAGGAGATTGCTGGCTCTGCAGAACCAAGGTGAATACATTGAGACTATCCAAACACTGGGGGAGCAATCTTACCAGCTCATTACGCCAGTCAATTAGTGTGGCGAGCCGGTAAGATTGCGCGAGAGAAGAAAAATCAGGTTTGCGCCAGGTTTCTCGCCTCTCACGATCTTATTGGTCCCAGATTTCCGGTGTGATCAGCCTTGGCAATGGACTGGACGGGGGTAACCTGACCAGACTGAGCCGACCTCTACTGGCGGGAATCGGATCGTGCATCAATTCTGGACTAAGTGCAATAAGATTTTATTTGTGGCCTCGCTGAAAAAACAGGTCTGAATTACTCCCGTTTTCACACTCATTCGGCACTTAGAATTTTTTTGGTAAGATCGCCCCCTCGGAATTTTGCAGCTCAGACTACAGAAGATGCTAAATTATTCCCAATACCTTTACTGCCTCTGTTTTTACACCCAAAAAAAACCTTTAAATTTGGTATACCATCTTAGGCATCATCAATGGCAATGTAAGTGACAAGCTGCACTTTTTATTTACCCACACTGGTGAGTCCTGGAAGAATACACTATGATTCCTCTGGAACATAGAACAGTACAGCACAGAACAGGCCCTTCGGCCCACGATGTTGTGCCGAGCTTTATCTGAAACCAAGATCAAGCTATCCCACTCCCTATCATCCTGATGTGCTCCATGTGCCTATCCAATAACCGCTTAAATGTTCCTAAAGTGTCTGACTCCACTATCACTGCAGGCAGTCCATTCCACACCCCAACCACTCTGCGTAAAGAACCTACCTCGGACATCCTTCCTTTATCTCCCACCATGAACCCTATAGTTATGCCCCCTTGTAATAGCTCCATCCACCCAAGGAAATAGTCTTTGAACGTTCACTCTATCTATCCCCTTCATCATTTTATAAACCTCTATTAAGTCTCCCCTCAACCTCCTCCGCTCCAGAGAGAACAGCCCTAGCTCCCTCAACCTTTCCTCATAAGACCTACCCTCCAAACCAGGCAGCATCCTGGTAAATCTCCTTTGCACTCTTTCCAGCGCTTCCACATCCTTCTTATAGTGAGGTGACCAGAACTGCACACAATATTCCAAATGTGGTCTCACCAAGGTCCTGTACAGTTGCAGCATAACCCCACGGCTCTTAAACTCAAACCCCCTGTTAATAAAAGCTAACACACTATAGGCCTTCTTCACAGCTCTATCCACTTGAGTGGCAACTTTCAGAGATCTGTGAATATGGACCCCAAGATCTCTCTGTTCCTCCACAGTCTTCAGAAGCCTACCTTGGACCCTGTAATCCACTCTCTCCCTGCTTTTTAAATGTTGATGAAAGTCATACTCTCCCACAATTACTGAGACATGCTTGAAGTATGAGAGAATTTCAACAAGAATAAACCAACTCTACATTTTCCTTTAGTTACTCAAAATAAATTCAATGGATGCAAAAATAGGCAAGAAAGTGAACATTCTGAAACCACTGCATTTTAGGGGTAGCAAGCATCAAACATACAAATTAGGAGCAGGAGTAGGCCATTTTGGCCCCTCTAACCTGCTCTGCCATTTGATAAGATATTGGCTGATCTGATAATAGCCTCAACTCTGCTTTCACGTCTACCCCAGAACAAACAGATTTGTTCTTTCCAAAGATTTGTCTAGACTCTTAAGGGTTGGTAAAAACCATGCCCTTGTTTTCCATAATTGCATGCTGCTCCTGTCCATGCGATTTTTAAAAAAAACAGATAATTAAGGAGTTCACTTAAGACATTTAAGTTTCTCCCCAGTTACCCCTCTCTAAAACAAACCGCTTACCACCTTAATTAAAAAAGCAGACAAAGAACCTGACATGAATACTGCACAATAATATTACACAGCATAATTTTCTAGACTTGGATCTCCTTGTGCTAACCATCACCTCTGGTGAGTCAGACATGCAATCTGATCAGTAACTGCTGCGTCAAACAACCAAGCTGCATTCCAAATTAGTCTAACATGATTGCTATTTCATTCTCTCTTTCTTCCTCCCTCCCTCTCTCCTCAGGATTTCTGTAGCTAGATCGAGAATCATAAATACAAAATACTTGGGCTTACTGCTCCACAGGATAGTACATTGGATCTCACTCTTTAGTAAATTAGTTTGGAAGGTTACTGCAAGTGATGTTTCACATTGTGCAATGGGTTTGCTGAGCTTTCACTACAATTGGCAACAAAGAACATGGGTATCCTTCCTTTCTTCTCCCCATGTATTGCTTAAAAGCAGACATAAACAAACTGAAGCCTTTCACTTTAATCGGCAATGCTAACTTTAAGCTTGCATTAGGATTTTTAAAGTTGTTGCTATTTTCACATCCGTGGGGTTAACTACTTCACAGATATAAAAAGCAATTTAAAATGTGAATTATGGCACTAGTTCATCACTGAGAGGAGGTTTTTATGTCGTTGATAGTCTACAAAGAGCAAGCAAGCAGAAACCATTGTCAAATCCTACTGCACAATGGTGTTAGATCAACAAGTTTTTAAATTTATAACCAGCTGGGCGTTCCTTGGTTTAAGAGCTCACCCAAAAAACTAGCAGCACTTTCAACAATTAACCATTTAGTCGTCCAGGAGCAGGACTCAAGTAGCAATTTTACTTATTCTCTTATGTAAACTCAGGAGTGCTTCAGGGACAATGTCCTGCACCTGTCTGCGTACCTGCTGGACTGCTCGGACTATGTGCTATGGTTTTGTTTTCACTGTGTTCTAAAGTGCTGTTTTCTTCTGCTTCCACGGGAGGCGGTCGATGTTCCAGGATCTTGCACGTGTACACACATCGCTTCCTAGCGTCAGTTGTGCTCCAGTACACCCTTGAGCACCTGTCAATTTACATAACGTGCAGACATAAATTAGCAGAAATACCCGTGAAACAGTGTAGTATCAGCCCAGATCAGTGTTAGCCGATCACCAAAATAGAAGCTAACAATTTTAGTTTCTTACTACCAGTAACTGATTGCATTAATTAATGTAGAAACTGAGGTGTAGGGTCAAAGCCCATCTTCCGCAGGACACCAAATAGGTTGAAAGGAGCTGGAGGTTAAATAAGTAGAAGTGATTAACTGCAGAAAGTTTGGTTTCTACACCTCTTACTTCTAAATTTCTTAATTCAAATTAGAATAATGCCAATGTCCACAAAAAGGACAAATCCAATCCGGCCACATCAGCTTCCTCCCAATAAGCAGAAAAGTGATGGAAGGTGTTTTCGACAGTGCTATCAAGTGGCACTTACACAGCAATAACCTGCTCGTTGATGCTCAGTGTGGGTTCCACCAGTCCATTAAGCTCCTGAGCCCATTACAGCTTTGGTCGAAACATGGAAATAAAAAGTTGAATTCCAGAGGTGAGGTGCGAGTGACTGTGCTTGACATCAAGGCAGCACCTGACCGAATGTGACATCAAGGAACTCCAGGAAAACTGGAGTCAATGGGAATCGGGGGCGGGGGGGGGGGGAACTTTCCACTGGTTGGAGTCATACCTAGCACGAAGGAAGATGGCTGTGGTTGTCAGTGGTCAATCATCTCAGTCCTGGGATATCGCTGCAGGAGTTCCTCAAAGTTGTGTCCTTCAGCTGCTTCATGAATGACCTTCCTTCCATCATAAGCCAAAAGTGGGGGGTGTTTGATAATGATTCTACAATGATCAGCATCTTTCATAAATCCTCATGTGCTGAAGCAGTCCATGCCCAAATGCAGCAAAATCTGGACAATGTTCAGGCTTGGACTGATAAGCAGCAAGTAACATTTACACCATACAAGTGGCATACAATGACCACCTCCAATAAGAGAGGATCTAACCATCTCCCCATGACATTCAATGACATTACCATCGCTGACTCCTGCACTATCCATATCCTGGGGGTTACCATTATCCAGAATCTGAAACAGACCAGCCATAAGAAATACTATGGCCACAAGAGGCTGAAAATTTTGCAGCAGGTAATTCATCTTCTCACTTCCCAAAACCTGTCCACCATCTCCAAGACACAAGTCGGGAGTGTGATGGAATACTCTCCACTTTCCTGGATGAATGTAGCTCCTCAAGAAGCTCAACAGCATCCAGGACAAAGCGGTCTGCTTGGTCAGCACCCCATCCATCAACTTAAACATTCACTCCCTCCACCACCAACACACACTGGCAGCAGTGTCCACTCTATAGAAGATGCACTGCAGCATTCACCAAGGCTCCTTCAACAGTAGCTTTCAAATCCCTCTACCACCTAGGACAAGATCAGCAGATGCATGGGAAAACCATCACCTGCAAGTACCTCTCCAAGCCACACCCATCCTTAATTGGAACTATATCACTGTTCCTTCACTGTTGCTGTGTCAAAATACTTGAACTCCTTTCGTAACAGCACCATGGGTGTACCTACACACAAGGGCTACAGCGGTTTAAGAAGGCAGCTCACCACCACTTTCTCAAGGGCAATTAAGGATGGGCAATAAATACTGGCCTAGACAGAAGAATAAAAAAAGCAAAACAAAACTAGACTGTTACATCTAAATTGCTACCAGACTGATACATAGAATGCCAGAACTGCCGTATGAGGAGAGAGAATTGAATTCGCTGGAGTCAAAAAAATGAGGGGGGATTCTCAGGCAAACCTATAAAATTCTAACAGGACTAGACAGAGTAGATGCAAGAAAAATGTTCCTGATGGTGGGGTGTCCAGACCAGTGGTCACAGTCTGAGGATACGAGGTAAACCTTTTAGGCTTGAGATGAGGAGAAACTTCTTCACTTAGAGAGTGGTAAGCCTGTGGAATTCACTACCACAGAAAGCAGTTGAGGCCAAAACATACATTTTTAAGGAGTCAGATATAGCTCTTGGGGCGAAGGGGGGTCAAAGGATATAGGGGAAGGCAAGATCAGACTATTGAGTCGGATGATCAGTCATGATCATAATGAATGGTGGAGCAGGCTCGAAGGGCCGAATGGCCTACTCCTGCTCCTATTTTCTGTTTCCATGCTACCGTAAGTCAGATTTTATAGGGCAGACTGAACATTCCACAGGAAGAACTGAAGCTTAGCGAATTAAGCAGTTGAAGATAATTTGGCAACATTGCTCAGCAGTTAAGACCCCCCCCCCCATTTGGGACTGTGCGTCAAAGACTTGGGGATACAATGCAGTAGCACTGACTCTGACCCACTCTTCCGGCATGTATTGCCTCCCCACCCAGAGTGTAAGATCACCCACTTGATAACACTGTATCCATAGCTGGTAAATGTCCTAATTTTATGAAGAAATATAATAATGCAAAAATGTTATGCCTCACTAACTAAAGTTTAATAGAATTAATCTCAATTCAAGTGTTTATGTCTTGTTATTGAGATGTTAGATTAGATAAAATGAAAAATCTGAAAGAGGAGCAGAAAATGGTCAACATATCCACATAAAACATCAATCTGACTTCACTTTCAAATGCTGTGAACTTCTAGTTTTTAATTATAATAATGAACTGATCCTGAAATCAGGAACAGGAATATCAACAATAGCAAACAGCACAATTTCCAGTCTGCTCAATCACACACAACCTATGTCACAGCGACAGAATGGAAACTTACTGATAGCCGATAGGAAACAACTTGGCTTCACAGTCAGAGAGATCATTGAGTATCCCCAAACAGTCTATTGTCATAGATCCTAGATTAAAGGATGAAACAAAACAATATTAAACAAAGAAAATGCTTTTATGAAGAAACAACTTAGCTGAAAACATTGTCATTACACCGCAGTGAAGGCAAACAATCCCAGATGCATTCCAGACATTACTGACTCCAATGTAAAAATGTAAACGAGAGGCAGATTAAGGATATGTAAATACCTGAAATTCCCAAGTAGTAACTATGCAGAATGTACAGAATAGGAACAGGTCATTCAGCCCAACATGTACAAGCCACCCATGTTCGTGAAGGGTCAAAGCCCACAAGCAGGGTGCCATAGGCTGAGAATGTTCCAGCATGTTCCTGCAAATCCAGGCAGGATAGGGCCTAAAATATACTGCAGGAGTTCACATGTTGCAGGCAGTGGAAGGAGGCTCAGGGGGAGCATGAACTTTTACCCCTTAGAATGCACCAGCCAATTCACGCTGCCCACCTATAGCAAAGGCCTCACACTGGTAAACTCGCACAGTGGGAGGTAGAGACTCACCAAAGCTGCGTGAACTTCACTCTCAAATGCAATGGGAGTGAAATGTTGTTCATTTACAAACGTTATTCAATTAAGTTTAAGTTTTTCAAAAAGTTTTTAAAGTTTTATTTACTAGTGTCACAAGTAGGTTTACATTTACACTGCAATAAAGTTACTGTGAAAATCCCCTAGTCGCCACACTCCGGCGCCTGTTCGGGTACACTGAGGGAGAATTTAACATGGCCAATGCACCTACCCAGCACGTCTTTCGGACTGTGGGAGGAAACTGGAGCACCCGGAGGAAACTCATGCAGACACGGGGAGAATGTGCAGACTCCGTACAGGCAATGACCCAAGCCAGGAATCGAACCCGGGTCCATGGCACTGTGAGGCAGCAGCGCTAACCACTGTGCCGCCCTGTGAAGAATCTAAGACCATTGCAAGGAGCTCTCTTTCAACCTGGGCACTCTTGGAGAATAAATAACACATGACACTGCACCATCAAGTCTCCTCATGTAAACTTTTCCACCCATTAAAAACCTACACGCTTGACCAAATTTTTGGTTACCTGTCTTAATATCTCTGCATGTGGAACAGTGTAAAATTTTGTTCAATAATCACTCCTGTGAAGCATGGTTGGATTTTTTTTTAAACTCTACTAGAGATGTTATATAAATGAAAGCTATTGTTGTACTCACCAATCATCATGTGGATACTCTCTGGCTCAAGGCCGGTCAGAAATTTCCTTCTTAAAGTGATGTCCTCAAAGTCGACAAAAACTCTTCGTAAAACCTCAAACCCATCCTCAGCAACAGTCTGTAAAAAAAAACATTGCATGGTGCATCAGGACTGATTAAGAACTTGCAAACCCTTCAACATTTGCTTCTCCACTTAATGAAGGGGATTTGGAAAATATGTGCTATAAGATTCTACAATCAATTTTGTTACTAGAAAACTAATCACTTATCAGGGTGGCTTCTTGCTGCATGTGAAGAAAAACAATATTTCATAGACACTTTGGTCAGTTTCATTGACAACTGAATTTTCTTCCTAATTTGTGGCACCGATTTTTTGAACCTGCAATACTAGTGGGAACCTCGGCTGCTAGTCACAGTAATTGAGAAATAGCTCCAATCTCTTGAACCTACCTCTCCTTTGACTAGATCTTTGTGCCGCTGGCAGTACACCTTCTTGTCATCCAAGAAAACACAGTTCTTCGCCCGAGCGCACATGAAGTGATAGTTGCTCTGACAGGATGTAAGACAGCAACCAACCGTAGCCCCAGCCTTCTGACAACATTCACAGCGCTAGAATAAAAAATACAGCATGAATAACCATCACCTATAAAACACCAAACTTAGATTGCATTATTATTTATTTCTACAAATTCAGCCCTACCCAGGTAGTTTATTATGATAAAGTACACCAGAGTAAGGTTAATTCAAATGCCACCGATGTAACAATGTTAGACTGCTTTTAACTTCTTCCCCACATAGGGGGACCTGTAGTCCCGGGACCGCCACTGACACATTCCTAGTGCTGCTGGGACTGCGGGAGCTGCCCGCTTCAGGGGAAGATTTAAGTTTTCCTCAGCACTCGTTAATGAGTCCCAACGTACTTTATTGCTGCAGGGTGGGTTGATGTGGAGTGTGTCGGCTCCACATCAACATTTTCTTGTGGGGAAGGTTTATGTCGAGAATGATTCATATCCAAGAATGAGTTATTGTCTGGAATTCAATCATGGAGTATGGATGACTTAACTGGAAGCTAACAAGTTCAGTGTTGTTACTAGCATAGTTAATAGCTACCAATTCTCATTAAGAAAGAATCTACTTGAGACAGAAATATAATACACTTCTTCCTTATTGCCTCACTACAAACTGCTCCCACAACCAGCAGTTGTAACACTAGGCTGAAGCATCAGGTCTATATCTTTCAAAACGCTCTCTCCAGAAATGAATTCTTTGCTGGAATTGAATCTAACCAAGGAGTAAGAATGAGTTACATGCTAGAACCTGAGTATCTGGACTGATTATATTAAATAAATACACTTGTTACAAAATCTATAGTTCAGGGATAATTCTAAATCTATTTCCTCTTACTACTGATCATCAACTGGTGGATAGCATCTTTCGTTCTTTATCCTTCTGTAAGTTGGAATGTTGCTATTAGCACCCAGCCAAATCTCCGTTCCCTGCAGCAGGATGGGAAAATCCCGCTGGCATGAACGGTGGTAACATTTTGGCCTATAACTTTTCAGTCCTGCATTTCAGAAACATTCTATAGGTCCTTTCCTTGTCTAATATTCTTCCCTTGGCGGCGGTATCTGGAACTGCGCATAATATTTAAACTGTGATGTAACCAACTTAGAAATCCAACATTTTTTTTGTTTAAATTAAATTAATAATACCCAGAACTGAATGTCATTGTTTACAGTCTTTTAAACTGCAGCCCCATCTTTAAACATCTACATACCTGCACCCCCTAGTTTCCCCCTATACAGAATCACAGAATCCCTACAGTGCAGAAGGAGACCATTCGGCCCATCGAGTCTACACCGACAACAATCCCACCCAGCCCTCTCCCTGGAACCCCACACATTTACCCCGCTAATCCCTCTAACCTACGCATCCCAGGACACTAAGGGCCAATCAACCTTACTCGCACATCTTTGGACTTTGCGTTCATTTCTAAGAACCTTCATGTGGGGAATTTATTCTTTCACTGTTCATTATCCCAGAATGCATTTCTTCAGGTCTCTGTGCATTCAACCCTATCTCTCCACTCTGCCAAACTGCCGAGATCCTCCTACATTCTTACTTATAACCTGACATGCTCCCTAATATTGTATCGTCAGCAAATTTCTGGATCATTCTTTGTGTACCAAAATCCACAGCATTTATCTGAATCAAAAGTAAGATTCTAGTATGCACCTCTGGGACACTACACTCAACATTTTAATCTCAAAACACCCATTTAACCCATTCTCACTCCTTACTGCTCTCTGGACATGTATCTATCAATGCAGCTATGTTATTTTCAATATTCCCAAGTCTCTCATGCGGCACTTAACATATGACTTCTGAAATTCCTTAAGCACAACATCCATTTCATTCCCTGTAGTAATTTATACTTCACTGTACAGGCTATATTTTACAATCTTATTTTTGTTTCCTTCCATATTTCCCCCATTGACATAATAGTGATAATTACGTCACAATGTCAGATTACACAAATGATCAATATGGAAAGCTACTGAAAAATGACAAAATAAATCTTTTTAAAACAAATTTAATGCTTACTATAAAGGGGCAAAAGTATGAAAAATATTAGCAACATAGGAACAGGAGTGGGCCATTCAGCCTGTCAAGTCTGCTCCACCATTCAGCCAGATCATAGCTGGTCTCTAAATCCCTTGATGTCATTAGTCTCCAGAATTATATCGATTTCAGTATTGAATATGCCCATTGATTGAGTTTCACAGTTGTCTGGGGAACAGAAGCCCTAAGATTCACCACCCGCTATGTGAAGAAAATCCTTCTCATCTGAGTCTTAAATTACCTCCTCCTTATTCTGAGTTTTAAGTTTATTTTATTAGTGTCACAAGTAGGCTCACATTAACACTGCAATGAAGTAACTGTGAAAATCCCCTAGTCGTCACACTCTGACTCTGAGGGAGAATTTAGCATGGCCAATGCACCTAACCAGCACATCTTTTGAACTGTTGGGGAGGGGGACTGGAACACCCAAAGGAAAACCACACAGACACGGGGGGAGTATGTACAGACTCCACAAAGATAAGACCCAAGTTGGGAATTGAACCCGGGTCCCTGGCACTGTGAAGCAAATATGCCACTCTGCCACCATTCCGCCCTAGATTCACCAGGCAGGGGAAGCACCTCATCTTACCCTCATAGTATAAATCTCCATTGATTCTCTTTGCTCTCAGCTCTGACGAAGGGTCATCCAGACTCGAAACGTTGGCTCTATTCTCTCCCCACAGATGCTGTCAGGCCTGCTGAGATTTTCCAGAATTTTCTATTTTTGTTGCAGATTCCAGAATCCGCGGTATTTTGCTTTTAGTTTTGCTTTCACCTTATCTACATGGACAGCACAGTGGCACAGTGGTTAGCACTGCAGCCTCACAGCGCCAGTGACCTGGATTCGATTCCCAGCTTGGGTCACTGTCTGTGCAGAGTCTGCACATTCTCCCTGCGTCTGTGTGGGTTTCTTCCGGGTCCTCCGGTTTCCTCCCACAGTTAGGTGCATTGGCCATGCTAAATTCTCCCTCAGTGTACCCGAACAGGCACCAGGGTGTTGCAACTAGGGAATTTTCACAGTAACTTTGCAGCAACATTGCAGTGTTGATGTAAGCCTACTTGTGACTAACAAATAAACTTTACTTTACATCCACCCTGTCACGCCATATAAGAATTTTGTAAGTTTCAATGAGGTCATCCTCATTCCTCAAAATTCTCACCAATAGAATGGACTCCACTCACAAATCACTGCCACTTATTGATCAGGTCAGGTATACTGATTATTTGTATATTCTCTGTATTTCATTTCAGGAACAGAGCAGACACTCCCTCCCCAGCATTGAAAAAAAAACCTCTTTTTCTGTTACGTTATTTTTTTAAATTCATCCGTGGGATATGAGCGTCACTGGCTGGCCAACATTTATTGCCCATCCCAAGTTGCTCCAGGAGGGCAGTTGAGAATTAACCACATTGCTGTGGCTCTGGAGTCACGTGTAGGCCAGACCGGGTAAGGACGGCAGATTTCCTTCCCTAAAGGACATTAGTGAACCAGATGGGTTTTTCCGACAATCGACAATGGTTTCATGGTCATCAGTAGATTCTTAATTCCAGATATTTTTTATTGAATTCAAATTCCATCATCTGCCATGGCGGGATTTGAACCCGGGTCCCCAGCTGAGTTTCTGGATGAGTAGTCTAGCAATAACACCACTAGGTCATCGCCACCCCATAACTTTTGGTCAGTTTAGGACTGTGAACCCCAATTGCTTACCAGTTGCTTTCCTCTGATTACAGCCATGTGCACATTCTTCAACGAACCATCATCATCCTCAAAGACCTCCGCTGACCACAAGGCACAGTTTATGTGCGTCCACTCATTCTGACCAATGTACAGAAGTCGTCCAGCATCCTAAAAAGATCCAACAGTTCTATCAATAACTGGTTTTAAGACAGATTACATGACACCGTTCAGAAATCTACACTAACGTCCCCATGGTTAGTAGCTAAGGCGTGTACTAAAACACTCATTTTCTTCAGCTAGCTTTGGCAAGTCTGTAAACAGACCATTGGAAAGCACACAGAGCTCTTAAGTCTGAACAACTTCCAGGATCCAGCAAAAAAAATTCTGCAAATATTTTGCAAAACGATTTCGTAGGCGGCGCAGTGGTTAGCACTACAGCCTCACAGCACCAGGAATCCGGGTTCAATTCTGGCCTTGAGTCACTGCCTGTGTAGAGTTTGCACATTCTCCCCGTGTCTGCATGGGTTTCCTCTGAGTGCACCGGTTTCCTCCCACAGTCCAAAGATGTGCAAGTTGTGTGGATTGGCCATGCTAAATTGCCCCTTAGTATCCCCAGATGTGTAGGTTAGATGGATTATCCATGGTATATGTATGGGGTTATGGGGATAGTTTCAAGTTTATGTATTAGTGTCACAAGTAGGCTTACATTAACACTGCAATGAAGTTACTATGCAAATCCTCTAGTCGCCACACTCCAGCGTCTGTTTGGGTGCACTGAGGGAGAATTTAGCATGGCCAATGCACCTAACCAGCACGTCTTTCAGACTGTGGGAGGAAACCGGTGCACCCGCAGGAAACCCACGCAGACACGGGGAGAACATGCAGGCTCCACACAGAGAGTGACCCAAGCCAGGAATCAAACTCAGGTCCCTGGTGCTGTGAGGCAGCAGTGCTAACCATTGTGGATAGGGTGTGGTGAAAGGGCCTGGGTAAGGTTCTGTCAGAGAGAGTTAATGCAGATTTGATGAGCCAAATAGCCTCCTTCTGCACTGTAGGGATTCTATGAACATACCCTGCCAGCCTACTTTTATTCAAGAAGGAAAATGAATACTTTTTATTTTACCTTTCTTTTTGTTAGTTCTCCCAATGTGGGCAAGTCCGGTGATGCCACATTTATTGGCTGCACCTAGCTAACCTGAGGAGGAGGTGGTAATAGGCTTTTGGCCCAAATTTCCATGGTCCTTGTGGTGATGTTAAATGAGATATTGATCCAGTGGCAATGCAGCAACAGCAACATACATCCAATCAGGCTGGAGGGGAATCTAGAGGTGTCATTCTTTGTAGTGGAGGTCACAAAGGGGAGAATATTGTCAATGGTGAGTGCGCAGTGCACCTTTTAGTTCGTACAGTATACCGGTAATATTAAATCCAGTTTCAGGAATGCCCATCAAGTAAACCACTCTGTCTGGGAAGGTATTGAACTTCAAGTATTGTTGTGGCCTCATCCATCTAGGAGAGCAGCAAGTGTTGGGTTTCACCCTCATGACTTCAGCCCTGCCAATGGTGGGGAGACTCCTGACGGTTCAGGTGGTGAGCCACATGCTACAAAATGACCAGTTTCTACCCTTGTTGCCACCATTTGGACATAGCTGGTCCAGTGAGCTTCTGTTGAGTGCTAGCCCAACGATGTCGATGGTGGTGGACATGACGATAGTGCTGGTCATTAGCTGGAACTTATATGGCACAAACAAGGCTGGATGCTTTCCGGATCCAGTTGGAAGGTGCAATAATGAATGGAGCAGCAGTCAGCTGCTTTAGAACTGTGCACAGCTACAATCATACATACCAACTAACCAGTTTTAATTTACACTCCAGACTAAACAATTGTTTTAACAAAAAAATTATACAAGTAATTCCTGATTTTAAATTGAACGACTACAGAATCTACATCCCAACAATACCTGCAAAACATGGAACCTTGCATTTAAACGTGACACTTTGGTTCACTTCCCAAAACAAAGGCAGGCGAGACAACATCAAATAAATCAATCACAGTTACAAGCTCTTAAGCCTTGATTGAAAGAATGCTGCTGTTTTCCCGCACGCACAAAAATTAACAGCAAAACATTTACAATTAGTGTGTTTTAACGACTGCTTTGGAGATAAGTGGCAAACAGATACTCACGTTTCTGTTGTCATCTCCATATTTCAGGCAAAGCACACACTGCCTGTTGTCTTCCACGTCAGGAGGAGGGTCGATATCAGGACTGTCCTCTCGGCTTCTGTCAGAGCCTTGTAAAGAAGACAAATTGATGTCACTCCATGACTCGCATTAGCAGCATTGCTCATGAGTAATAGTTACTGTTTCTGACTAACAATTCCAAGAGTTTCACATAAAGGAGGAACTTCTTCTTTAAGAGGGTGGTGAATCTCTGGAATTCTCTGCCCACTGAAGCGGTGGAGGCTACCTCATTGAATATGTTTAAATCACCGGATAGATGGATTCCTGATCGGTAAGGGAATTAGGGGTTATGGGGATCAGGCGGGTAAGTGGAACTGATCCACTTCAGATCAGCCACGATCTTATTGAATGGCAGGGCAGGCTGGAGGGGCTAGATGGCCTACTCCTGCTCCTATTTCTTATGTTCTTAAGTGCCGAGCAGTTCTAATTGAACAGAGCAAAACATTAGGATAAAGGGATTGCCTTTCAAGGAAAGACTTAACAGGTTGGGCCTGTATCCATTGAAGTTTAGAAGAATGAGAGGCGAGCTTATTGGAACATACAAGATCCTGAATGGGCCTGACAGATGCTGAAAAGATGTTTCTGATTGAAGGAGACTAAGGCCGCGATGTTACGGCCGCTCACACTGGCGGGATTTTCCCATCCCGCTGCAGTGAACGGAGATTTTGGCTGGGCCCCAAATTCTCCGAACTTGCTGCAGCGGGATTGTGGCGTGAACAGCCGGTAAGATCAAGCTAGAATGATGGGACACAGTTTAAAGATAAGGGACCTCCCATTTAAGATTTGAGGAGAAATTTCCTCTCTCAGGGAGTCATTAGTCTGTAAAATTTCTCTTCCCCACAGAGCAGCGAAGGTAGGGTCATTTAATACTTTTAAGGTTGAGGTAGATAAGATTCTTGATTGACAAGGGAGCCAAAAGGTATGGGGGGGGGGGGAAGGAAAATAGAGGCCACAGCCAGATAAGCCATGATCACATCAAATGGCAGAGCAGGCTTGAGGGGCTGAATGGCCTACTCCTCATTCCTTTGATTGGATGTATTGCAGTATTCTGGCAGAAATTAGTCAGAAATGTGCTTCCATGAGGTATAACTGAACACATGTTGCTGGGAGAATAGGGGTTCGATGTGCACGGGTGTTAGCACATTCTGCTCTGGAATCCAAAAACTGAATCCAGTTCAGTGTGGTGGGACAAAACTCATTTGGAGTGAAAGCTGCAGGGGTTCAATCTAGTTTCCATTGCTGTGGGTTCTTGGAACATGCTAGGGTTAAGCTGGTGATCTCACTGAGAAAGACTGCATGAGTGGTTAGTTTGGGAAATGATAAATCCCAGGTTAGTTTCCAGCAGGAGTCAATTCCACACAACACACTTCAGGAAGGATGTCAAGGCCAGCTCATAGGAGAATGACAATGAGCAACTCCAAAAGAACCAGAGGGTGCTTGAGTTTTGTTTTACGTAGCTCATCTGAAAGGATGGTTGAAGCAGTTTCAATAATAACTTTCAAACATAATAGTGACATGTTTGTAGGGCTATAGGGAGGAACAGGCCGAGTGGGACAAATTGTATAGCTTTTTCAAAGAGCCAGCACAGAAATGATGGGCTGAATGGTCTCCTTCTGTGCTGTAAGGTTACTGGACCAACTGCCTCACCCGCCACAGACATCAACTCCTGCATTAGTAAGCACAAGGATTCACAAGCAGATCTGAATTGATCAAAGCCACAAGCAAACTGCAACTTCTTGTAGGTGTTTGAGAAAGAGAGAGAAAAGAGAAAGAGAATCCCATCACTGTTTTATGACTTACATGCGAAGCAATGCAATTTTGGGCATTTCTATCAGAGGAAAGAAATGCTGCCGGAAGGTAGTTATTTTGGAATGAAGTTTAATATTTCCCTATGATTTGGACAGGATTAACAGATGGGAATTTCCAAATAAAGGTGTTATGTCTCCAAGCTGTGCTGTTTAGAAGATTTACAGTTAAACTTCACGCATTATTCATCGATATTGACTCGCAGCTACATGATGTCAATGTGCTCAATACCCATAAACACTGTCCAAGCCAACTGTGGAGACAAACGTGAACAAAGATTATTCCCAGACTCAAAACAGTGCTGATTCCAGCACTTACACCAGCTATACTTCTGCCTACAGTATATTTTCCTGCAGGTGGGGAATAGAATAACCTCATACATCACAGTGTAAACTTGGAAACACATTACAGGTGATTTTGTCATGTGAACTGGGTCAGTCACAATCTCACCAATCTTCTATTAACAGTTCAGTTACACTAGCATGAACAAAACAATTTATTTGCAGCTTTAGAAATGGTTTTATAATCGGAAACAAACTGAGACTTGGTCATAACCTGCTTAATTTGATTTTGCCTGCAGGTAATGTTACTGACCATGTTGGTTGTTATTTCAACATTGCTTAGGAAGTGAGTATGCTGAAGACATTAGGACCAATTTTGCAAACACATGTACCCAAATTAAGGCCTCACTTACTGGAAATGTGCAGTGGGAAATTATAGGTACAATTCACACAAATATATGCCCATTGAAATCAAAAGACACAAAGCTGTGAGATTGTTGCAGGATTTCTGATGTCTGCTCAAAGATGAGGCTCCACTCAGGACCTTGCGATTTGAGAAATTAGTCCTATTGTGCAATCTTCAAGATCTCCATTCACAGTTCTGGCAAAACTTTATTGGACTGAAACGTTAACTCTACTTTTCTTCACAGATGCTGCAGATCTGCTGAATATTTCCAGCCTTTCCTGTTTCTATTTCTAATTACAGATCCATCTGAAAAATGCAATACCATATTATACCACTAGATGACTAGCATGTATTACAGATATAGTCCACAGCGTCTTAGTTACGCAACATGGGCAGTATTTAATGCAAAGTCAGTGAGAGCCCTGCGTCACGGCAGCATTAAGTGCCACTGACACTTAACTAGACAGTGGTGAACTTCTCCAAGATCAAGGGCCCCGGGGACAGGAGCCTTGCTTGCTGAGAGCTGCTGACCAGTCAAGGGCTGGCAGCTCTACTGAACGGCAATGCCACTGAGGGGGTGGGAGCTGCTGCTGGTAAGGAGCCCACTCAAGGCTCAGTATTGTCAGTGGATCCCAGGCCCCAGGTGACTGACAGTGAGCAAGGAGATGACAGGAGAGTAGGTGAACTGGGTGGGGTCAACAGCTAGATGGCTATCAACCTCTCCCACTCCTGAAGCTGGGTCTCTCAATCAGGTACTGAGTACCTTTGAATGAGGGAGCCCCTGGGAGCCAGCAAGTACAAGAATGTTTGTCATGCATCCTACATGATGAGCACACTGCTGGGTAAATACCAATGGGTGGCACGGTAGCAGAGTGGGTGGCACAGTGGTTAACACTGCTGCTTCACAGCGCCAGGGACCCAGGTTCAATTCCCGGTTTGGGTCACTGTCTGTGTGGAGTTTGCATGTTCTCCCCGTGTCTGCATGGGTTTCCTTCCACAGTCCGAAAGACATGCTGGTTAGGTACATTGACCCAAACAGGCACCGGACTAAGGTGACTAGAGGAATTTCACAGTAACTTCATTGCAGTGTTAATGTAAGCCTTACTTGTGACTGATTAAAAAAAACTAACTTTAATGGGGGCAGAATGAGGCCCTACAGTAGACGTTAATTTCCCACTGAGGGCAACGTAGTGAAGAGGCCGTCCACGTAGCTTTCCTCCGCTGACTGGAGGCACCACTCTACCATAAATGCCACTCCTTGCTACCAAACTCACCATGGGGTGGGGGGGTTAAATTCCTTTGTGCCTTATAAGAAAATTAGCACCGTATCTCATGAATCCAAAATCACAGCCCTTTAGTTGAGGATCTAGCAAAAGATGATATAAGAACATAGAAGCAGGAGTAGGCCCTTCAAGCCTGTCCCATCACGGCTGATCTGTTTGATGTCTCAGCTTCACTTTCCTGCCTGTTCCTCCTTAATTCTCGACACCCTTGCCTAACAAAAATCTATCCAACTCAGCCTTGAATAAACGCAGCTTCCACTACTTTCGGGAAAGAGAATTCCACACACTAAGTGCCCTTTTAAACTATGTCCCCTAGTTTTTGTCTCCCCCTCAAGAGGAAACACCCTGTCAGGCCCCCTCAGAATCTTATATGTTTCAATAAGATCATGTGACACAACTGTGCCTTTAAGAAATGTATTTTTAATCATGTTCTCTGCAGTTTGTAAGTATGCCTGTTTTTGTTTGTTACTGGCACCGTGAAGTCGGTAGTGGCATCTTTTATTGCTGCTCACAGGGTTTAAATGGGGTTTTGTTTATTTTTAATCTGGGCCTGATGCACTCTCTGCAACTTTACGACCCTTTTTGAAGTGTTGTGGGAAGACTGATTGACAGGTCAGGTGGCACAGTTTTCTTTTCCTCTCCCAAGAGTTGTTTCATTTTCAGTTTTGTTACTGGTTAGTTAGGAGCTGTTTGGACTACAGTCTTTCTTGCCTCTCTCTCTGGAGTGAAAATTCTGCTATTGTTGGTTTGCCAGCGAGTAACGAGAGGCAAGGATTGCCTCTGTCTCTTGAAGTAGCTTGCTGGCTAAAAGCTAAAGGCCAGCAGTGGCTCTATCTCGAGGTCTGCTGGAAGTTACTCGGTTGGGAAGTCAGAGTTCCAAGTCTCCACCCAAAGGACTAAGTTCCAGCATTCTTATTTTCTATGCTAAATCTGGGACAGATGTTTATAAGGAGGTTTGTGGTGTTGGAACATCTTTAGTTGTTAAGATTTATACAATATCATGGTGGGTTTTTTTTCTTGTTTATAATTGGTAAAAGTTATTGCTAATTTTCTTTCTATGTGTTAATTATATTCTTAATTAAACTTTGTTTGATAAAAGCTCCCTAGTGGGTCATTTGAATCATACCTGAAGTGAAACATCTTATGCTTACCCACGCCAAATTCAAAGTGCAAAACGTACGGAGTAGGCTGACTTCATAAAAGACCTTGGTGTTTCTGACCTGGATTATAACAATCACCACTCATTTTCCTAAACTCCAATGGGTATGGGCCTAACATATTTAACGTTACTTCATAAGACAACCCCTGAATAGAACCATAGAACCCTACAGTGCAGAAAGAGGCCATTCTGCCCATCGAGTCTGCACCGACCACAATCTCACCCAGGCCCTACCCCCACATATTTTACCCGCTAATCCCTCTAACCTACGCATCTCAGGACACTAAGGGGCAATTTTTTTTTTTAGCATGGCCAATCAACCTTACCCGCACATCTTTGAACTGTGGGAGGAAACCGGAGCACCTGTAGGAAACCCACGCAGACACGAGGAGAATGTGCAGACTCCACACAGACAGTGACCCGAGCCGGGAATCGAACCCAGGTCCCTGGAGCTGTGAAGCAGCAGTGCTAACCACTGTGCTACCGTGCCGTCCTTTTGTGCTGTAAAACCCTTTGGCCGGAATTTTCCGGCCGTTCATACCCTGCTGCCGCTGCAAGCAAGGGCGGAGGATTTGGTGCTCAGCCAAATCTCCGTTCACTGCAGCGGGACCAGAGAATCCCACCGGCATGAACAGCCGGAAAATTCTGGCCTCTGGCTCCATATCCCAAGAATGGGTCAAGTGAACCTACTCTGAACTGCTTCTAAATCTATTGGGAGGGGATTTTCTGGCCGCCCCGACAGCGGGATCTTCTGGTCCCGCTGCTGTCGATGGGATTTCCCATTGACTGCACCTCATGCCGCCGGGACACCCGAAGAGGAAGTGCCTTGTTGGCCGGAAGAGAGGATTGATTCTGCCAGCACGAACAGCTGGAAAATTCTGGCCATTATATCATTTTTTAAATAAGCTGCACACAACAGTACACCGGATGTGGTCTCACAAAGGGTCTGCATAGATGCAGCAAAACTTCCTTATATTCCATTCCTCTTGCAATAAACACCAACATTCATTTGCCATGCTAATCACTTGCTGTGACCTGCATACTAACTTTGTGATTCATGTACCAGGACACCCAGATCCCTCTGTACTGGTATAGTGCTTTTCTACTTTTCCTGCCAAAGTGGACAAGTTCACATTGACCCATGTTATATTCCATCTGCCAAATTTTGCCTGCTCATTAACCTGCCAATATCCCTTTACTTCTTCTTGACAGCTTACTTTTCTACCTATCTTGGTGTCATTGGCAAATTTAGCTACCACACATTCATTCCCTTCATCCATTTCATTGATGTAGATTGTAAATAGTTCAGGATCCAGCACTGATCCCTGTGAAGCTCCAGTAATTACAGCTAGCCAATCTGAAAAGACTCATTTATCCCGATTCTCTGCTTCCAGTTAGCCAACCAATCTTTCATCCATGCTAACATGTTACCTCCTACACCACATGCTCTTATCTTGTGTCACAACCTTTGATGTGGTACCTTACCAAATGCCTTTTAAGAACAAAGAACTAAGAACATCATATCTACCGGTTCCCCTTTATCCACCTTGAATGTTACTCTGTCAAAAAACTGATTAGTTAAGCACAATTAAGCCCTGTTGGCCCAGTTTGATCAAATCGTGATTATCTAGGTATCCTACTATAACCTCCTTAATAATGAATTCTAACACTTTCCCTATGACAGACATTAGGCTAACTGGCCTATAATATTCTACTTTCTGCCTCATCCCTTTCTTGAATAAAGGTGCCATATCGTTATTTTCCGATCCGCTGGAACCTTTCCAGAATCTAAGAAATATATATTGCTATATATGCTGCAACTTCTTTTAACACCCTAGGATGCAGGCCATCCAATCCAGAGGACTTGTCAACCTTTAGGTCATAGCTTTCCTACCATTCTTTCTCTGGTGATGGCAATCGTATTAGGTTCATCCTTCCCTATCACAACTTGATTTTCAAGAATCTAAAGTTAAAGTTTATTTATTTGCCACAAGTAGGCTTACATCAACACTGCAATGAAGTTACTGTGAAAATCCCCTAGTTGCCACACGCCTGTTTGGATACACTGAGAGTTTAGCATGGCTAATGCACCTAACCAGCATATCTTTGAGTGTGGGAGGAAACCGGAGCACCCGGAGGAAACCCAAGCAAACATGGGGAGAACGTGCAAACTCTGCACAGACAGTGACCCAAGTCGGGAATCGAACCTGGATCCCCAGTGCTGTGAGGCAGCAGTGCTGACCACTGTGCCACCGTGGATACAGACAGAAACAACCTGTTCAACTTCTCTGCTATTTCCATTACCAATTTCCCAGGCTCACTCTCCAGAGGATCTACACGAGCTTTAGTTACTCTTTTCTTATTCAAATACTAATAGAAAAATGTACTAACTATTTTCTATTATGAGCTAGCTTTCTCTCATGCTCTGCTTTCTGCCTCTTTATTATCTTTTTAGTCATTTATACAGGTTCCTAAAATCTGTCTAACCTTTCAACCTACCACAAATCTTGGCAGGTTTGCACAGTGCTTCTTTCAGTTTAATACTATCCTTAACTTCCTTATTTAGCCATGAATGGTGCCTCCTCCTCAAAGAGCCTTTTTTTTCTCACTGGGATAAACCTTTTCTGAGCAATTATACTTGTTAACTTTTAGCTTATTTTCCCAATTCGCTTTAGCCAGCTCTGCCTTCATACTCTCATAGTTACCTTCAAAACACAAGTCGTGGCCCTACACTTCTCTATTTCAAATTGAATGTGAAATTCCAAATTGAATATACAAAGCTATCGTGTTATGATCGCTGTGACCTAGAGGCTCCTTCATCATCAGGTTATTGATCAACCTTGTATTAATGCGCATGACCAGGGCTAGGATAGTCTGCTCCCTGGTTGGCTCTAGAACGTATAGTTCGATGAAATTGTCCCGAAAACACTTATGAAAATAATTTGAAATAGTGAGTTGAAAAATTAAAAAGACAAGTGGATTAACAGCTAGTATGCTCCTCCTACTTATAAAAATGTTGAACTCCATCAGAAGATTCGCCAGTATTCTTTACAGTGGGGATTGCTGGATCGACTGTTGTAGCTTCAGCAGGTGATCAGTGGAAACCCTGAAGGTTTCCTCAGATCTTCAACATTGGGGGGCACGGTGGCACAGTGGTTAGCACTGCTGCCTCACAGCGCCAGGATCCCGGGTTCAATTCCAGCCTTGGAGCACTGTCTTGTGTGGAGTTTGCACGTTCTCCCCGTGTCTGCGTGGGTTTCCTCCGGGTGCTCCGGTTTCCTCCCACTCTCCAAAGATGTGTGAGTTAAGTTGATTGGCCACGCTAAATTGCCCCTTAGTGTCAAGAGGACTAGCTAGGGTAAACACATAGGGCTATGGGGATAGGGTCTGGGTGGGATTGTGGTCAGTGCAGTCTCAATCGGTCTTGTGGCCTCTGTCTACACTGTATGATTCTATGATATAGTGGCCAATATAAAAACATTTTTAAAAGATTTTAAACAGATACTGATTAACGAATACGCAGCCTTCTGTTTGTGAAAATATGTTTTACAAATGTGCTCCCCTTGAACGAAGCTGGGAGGCTGCTGAATGCTATGGGCAGGTGGAGGGTGACGAGCAGTGGGTTCAGTGGGCCTCAAATCGATTTTACAATCATTAATTTTATTGAGTCTTCTTGGTCCCTGTATCTAAATCCCAACAGGTACTCCTGATGAACGTACATTTGTGGAATATTCTAAAATGTTTCTACAGAAAATTTGTGAATAGGCTGCCTGATTTGAATTTTGTCGCAATTAACTGTAAAACAATGCACGCAAATTAAAATTTATAATTTGCACATATATCCAGGTGTTTAAGACCAAGCTTAGTTTAATAAGAAATTGACATCAGCACATCGGCAAGGCTAAGAAATGCTTTGTATTTACTCAGATGATACCACCTTTTCCTCAACCCAGGATTCCAATTCATTCTAAACAACAGGATTCTCAAGTCTCATCCATTTCCTTCACTCATTCTCCTCCCTCTAGGAATCCTTACCTTTCACTCAACCAACCTAATTCAACATATCGACTCACACCACTCCTGCCTTCACCAAATACATCCTCTCCTCCACTCACAGCATTCCAAAGCATGTGTTCCTTCCATGACTGTTCCTTCATCCCTCATGCTATCTGACTTGCACAGACTTCTGATCCAGCAATGCCTCAAACTGAATCTGATCCTCACTTTTCAGATCTCTCCACGGCCTCGCTCCACCCTACCTCTGTGATCTCCACCAGTCCTACAACCCTCCAAGATCTCTGCACTTGTACGGTTCAACCCCAAATTCCCTCCCTAAACCTGTATCTCTCTCTCCTCCTTTAATACACTCTTTAATATTCATCTCTTTGACCAAGTCTTTAAGCATCTGACCTAATGCCTCATGCGACTCAGTGTTTTAGTTTGTTTGATAATCACGCCTGTGATGCCTCCTATGATTCAGATGTTTCACTATGTTAATGGTGCAATACGAATGCAACTTGTATTATGAGCTTGGTTCACTCTTCTTCTTACCACCTGCTTTCCTTCCCCATGTAATTTACCAAGCAAGTAGCAGAAATTGTAAAACTGCCTATTTACCTCCTCCCACACCAGTGTCCAGGGTTTCCGGATGAGGTAGCGATTTACATGGAACTTCCTCCAAGCAGGTAAACCACCTTTTGCTCGCTAGCCAGCATCCTCTGTGCTGGGGAGGTTATGCACAGAATGGGCGACGGCTTTGCGAGACACCTTCCTTCTGCCTGAAAGTGTGACCCCCGAGTTACCTGTCACTTCAACTCTTCCCCTCCAATTCCACTCTGATCTATGTCTTTATTCCAATTAGTTCAATAAGAAGTTTAAGGAACACCACCTAATCTTCTCACTCTCACTCTGAATTTGCTTTTATTAACTTTAGCAACAGTTATGCCATATCCCATTTTCTGTCTGACTAGTGTTGGCGATTCAGGCAGAGTGCTTGGTATTTCTGGAGATGATGGTGGGGGAGGAGCGGGTTGTAGGGAACCACCACCAGGAAACAGATCTACTTTTTAACCTTACTAAACCCTTAGGTTACTCTGTTCCACTTTGCCTGTTTTTTGTGATTTCCATTCGACTTTCCTTTCCCTCATTCAGTATCTCCGTTAGCTGCTCACACAATCATTTTGTTTGGCTTTTTACTTCTTTCATCTGTTGGGCCTCCTTAATCTTATGTAAATACTATTTCTGCTGTTTAATCGTCCACTATTTCCCACAAATGGACTTTACAGATCATTTCTATTTCTTCGCCTGCACATGTGATTGTTGTGTTTTCGGTCCTTTTCCCTTCTTCTGTTCATGTGTAAAATTGTACCTTTCAGTTCCAAGGAAAGGTTTCTGATCAAAACACTGGCTTTTCTGCCTCCACAAATATTGCCTGGCCCACTGAGTGTCTCCAAAGTTTTCAGCTTTTGTTTTAGATTTCCAGAATCTGTATTTTGCACTGGAAATTCCTGATGTTGACACAAGCTGCCCGAGGTATCCGACTGTCCAGAGCCAAGATCCCTGAACAACACCGAGCAGCAGCCCCCCGCCCGCCCCCCCCCCCCCCCCCCCCCCCCCCCCGACGCACTGAAGTCAGAGGATTGGGATGAGCTCATTCAGCCTTTTAAGCTCGTTTCATAATTCATGCAAGATTGTGGCTGATTTATACTTCTAACTCTTTTTTGCCCGCCTTTGTTCCATATCCCTCGATTCCCTTTTCACACAGAGATAAAACAGCACAGTTGTTTGGTTTAATACTTTGATCATACCTGCTGTTATTGCAAGGGGTGGTGGGGGCAGAGGCACTGGCGAATCAGGATCTCCAGGTCCTTTTGGTTGTGGTGCGGGTATGATCTTCTTGGTGAGTGCTGGCTGTTCGGTGCGAGTGCTCTCCTCCCTCTCTTGCCACTGAGCATAGTTGTGATCTGATGATGGTGGCAACACAGCATTGGGCAGCATTCCACTACTGAAACACAGCAGGGTACGGAGAGTAAGAAAATATGCTCCACTGAAGAATTTAACCAAATTCTTCTGTCTGCATGAAGTCTGGGACATTAAGGTAAAAGTGTCCAGCTGGGAAGGTAGGACAGATAATCAAATACAGGTTGAAAAACAACAGAAAATCTCAGGGGAGAGACTTTGTTTAAAGTTTATTTATTCATCACAAGTAGGCTTACATTAACACTGCAAAGCAGTTACTGTGAAAATCCCCTAGTCGCCACACTGTTTGGGTACACTAAGGGAGAATTTAGCCTGGCCAATACAACTAACTAGCACGTCTTTCGGACTGTGGGAGGAAACCGGAGCACCTGGAGGAAACCCACGCAGACACGGGGAGAACATGCAGACTCCGCACAGACAGTGACCCAGCCGGGAATCGAACCCGGGTTCCTAGTGCTGTGAGGCAGCAGTGCTAACCACTGTGCCACCGTGTCGCCCCATTTTTGGGCAGAATCCATGGTATTACAACCTGTAGAGGACTTATCCTATTTCCTCATTTTCCTTCACTTCATTTTCCCCCGAGGCATGGATTCACTCTGTGGTATAGCTTCACTGACAACTTTCAGTACTTCACTTTACTGGCCAGGTATACAGATTTCCTTATAAATTGGTCCAGCTCATGCTTATATATGGCCAGATATAGTACCTGCATCATATATCTGAATTAGGGGGCAAGTCATTCAAGTAGAGGCATTTGGTGGGTTAAGCTACATAATATGGTTTGATTGGCAGCTCTCCTAATCATTTTTGTACAGAGTTAAGTCTGGATGTCTACACAGAAATAGGAGAGGAGATAGGCCAAAGACTGTGGACAATTGAAAGGCCCACCATTTAAGGTTAATAATGTGCAATAGAGTTCAGTGTGTGAAACACAAGTGGCTTTGCATTATTTAAAACTACCTTGAGGGAAGGTAGTTAAGCTTCCAGCTATTGTGAGCATAGTTGCTAATGCTCACTTATCCAATTACGGTTAAATAAATCTGCCAGGCAATTAAAGCCTAAGCCACAGTTTAGTAAAGTATTTATTCTATTGCCTTCCAAAGTCCAGGAAGATCGCAGGAGGATGGGATAAAACTAGTAAGCTGAAATACAGCAACCAGGGTTTTCTGTTCCATCACTCGATATGCTGTGAATTTTTTAGATATTGGACAGGTAAAGATTACATGGGGCAAGAGCACAACTAAATTACGGCTGGAGATACTGAAGGGAGATGCTGTTCTGAAAAAAATACAGTGCGACCCCGTTATAACGCGATGGTTGGGGTATATAAAAGCAGGGTCGCGAAAAAAGCGGGGTCGTGCTAAATCGGGGTCACGCTAAATTTGCCAATTATTAGCGGAGAAAAAAAGGGTCTAATGATTCATCGTGTTATATCCAAATTCGCGCTAAATCGGGGCGTGTTAAATCAGGGTTCCACTGTATTATTTGGCAAAACACAAAAAACAGAATGCTCAAGAAATTAGACCAACATATAAGTTGTTTTTCTCATTACTGTCCATTACTAACACAATGGAAGTTTGTCATGCTGCAAAGTATTGCTAAATATAGGGATACCCAGAGGCAAGTGTTCTAATGTTGTGATCCGCTCTTCCACTCCAACGAATCATATCCACATTTACAACGGCGATAAAGAACAGCACTGCATTAAACAACCTTCATGCCAGTGAGTGGGATTTTCCCATCCCGCCACAGTGAGAGGAGGTTCGGCTGGCCGCCAAATTCCCCGACTTTGCCGCAGTGAGAGCGTGGCGTGAACGGCAGATAAGACCACACCCGCAGTCTTTATATAAAAAGCATTTTCCATCACGAAACGGAAAGGTAAGAAAATGCTAGAAACTCAAATATTCAGAGGAACCGCAAAAAGTTCCATTCCCCTAAAATTGAGCAAAGGTTTTCAGCACAATGGTGAAATAGTGTTTGAAGATTTATCACAGTATTCCAAACCAGCCAGCAGCTTAGACTGAAATCAGCATTCCTGAACCCAATTCAAATCTGCATTCCTGCCTGCCTCTCATGGACTAGCCAATCTCCATTGCTGTGCCGCACTGGAATTCAGAAATGCATTCCTCTCTGAATGAAATTCCAACCTCCATTTCAGTCCTCAGCCTGATGCAAGACTCAGGTCAGTTCTCAAAATGCCCAATTATGACAACAATTTCCCAGTCTGACCCATATTAAGATACAGACACGCATTCCTGCCCCAGACAGGTTTCAAATAAAAACAGGAAATGCTGGAAAGACTCAGCAGCATCTGTGGAGAGAGAAAGAGTTAACATTTCGAGTCTGTGTGACTCTCAATCAGCGCAGACAGATTTCAATTGCCTTCTCGTACCTGTCTCAAATAAGATCCAGGTATGCCATCCCCAGTCCCTGATGTACATAGAATATACAGCACATAAACAGGCCATTCAGCCCAACTAATCAGTGTTGACGTTAATACATCACATGGGTCTCCTCCCATTCTATCTACATCATCTTAGCCTTTCAGCATATCTTTGTGTCAATTCAGCTCTTAAGTTATTATCCAATTAAGCTTCTGGTAAGTTTACATCTCCATGTCCCCAAGCTGGATTTAGATATTGATTCATATTCCGATTGAGATTCAAGTCTGTATTCTTGCCCCGACTGAGAACCCAAACTCTTTTAACAGGTCCAATTGAGATTCTTTTGTCCAGATCTCACGTTCTGTCTCCAAAGGCACAACTGAAAACTCCAAAATGTTCACCTAAGAGTTATATTTGTAGCCTCAAATCTCTTTATAAAACCAATTCTACACATTTACAATACTCACTTTGGGGTGACCTTGTTGGGCTCCCAGAACTTGGACTCCTTCACACGAAACCATGGGAAGAATCGCTCCATTTGCTACAGAGGAAATAGATACAAGTACTGTGAGATAGAAGGCTGTGCAAGAACTCAACTATAAGGCAGCGTCAGAATTATGTGAAGATATGTTATGCTCTTAATTGTTGCCACCCCCCCCCCCCCCCCCCCCCCAATCCCATTTTTCTCCCTTTGTGATCCTGCTAGATTAGTGCATCATGCAAACAGCTAAGAGCGTGTAAATTTCCTGCTCCAGGAACCAAAAAAAAAATCCGGTCATAAATGGTACATTTCAATTTTAAAACTTAAAACTCTGAAGGATGGCTGGATCTAAATTTTTTTTTAAAAGTGCTGAAATATTCTCGCCAAAAAAATTAAGTCTGAGATGGAACATTTGATTGCTCAGCAACAGAAAGCACAATTTAGTTGCTGTGATTAGCTTTCGACAGTTGTTGCCGGTTGCCAGGAGACAGGATTTTCGCAGCCTGACTATCTTACAATTATAATACCGCAGCATTAACCTAGTCTCGAGATAAAACAAGGGGCACGGCAAACTGCAGATAAACTGCCCTCTTTTTTTCACCTACCCGTATAAAGAACGCCTTGACCATGCTATTGGCTTTTTTGTTTTCGGGCTGCCCTCCATCACAATTCATCGCTGTTTGGATGATCTTCACAATGTCATCGCTGAACTCCAGCTGAACACACAACAGTAGATAATCAGACATCAAAGCATTTGCCAACAGATAGCATACTTTAATTATATACAGAGAGGAGAGAATGACTCATGCTGCAGAGATTTCGCAATGCTGAATTTACAGGTGGCCTAAGATTTTTCCTTGTGGGTTACACCTTAGTCAAAACATATTTCTAGCAAATCTAGGTGGGTAAAATAAATGGCAACCTTACCACTGAGTGGTATCTCTCCTGCTCCATCTTCCTCTTTACACCTTCCAGATCAAGAGGTTGCTCATCCTGCTGGTTCACCTCTATAAGAACTGGAGGATCAGGACCTTCTGGTGAGCTGCGAGCTGAGACAGCTTCCTCCGTCTCTGGATCTAAATCAGGTGGTTTGGCTGCCTGGCAAGAGAGAAATTAGGATTCAGCTACATCACTTCTCACACCTCCCAACAGCCTCCGCAACTTTAGGTTTATGAACATTTAAAACCTAGCTAACTAATTCAGGCAATTAAAGCACTCATCCACATCAACAACTGTGAGCTCTTCAGCATAATCCAAATTCATAATTCCAATCAAATGCCAGTAAATGATGATAAAGGCAGATGTATGGAGTTAGTCACGTCATCCCCCATGTCACTGAATAAGGAACAGACTCGAGGAGCTAAATTCCCCTCTCGTGCTCTTACATTCCAACTCAGACTGCTGCTCTCCAATTACTCATTGCAAAGCGTGCATTTTCTGCAAATCTTCATACCATCACAACCACCATTTTACATAGACTCCCTACAGTGCAGGAGGCCATCGGCCCAGTGAGTCTGTACCGACCACAATCCCACCCAGGCCCTATTCCCATAACCCCACATATTTACTCTGCTAATTCCCCTGACACTAAGGGTCAATTTAGCATGGCCAATCAACCTAACCCGCACATCTTTGGACTGTGGGAGGAAACCGGAACACCCGGAGGAAACCCAACCAGACACGGGGAGAACGTGCAAACTCCAGACAGTGACCCGGGGCCGGAATTGAACCTGGGTCCCTGGCGCTGTGAGGCAGCAGTGTGCCACTGTGCCGCCCCAGATTTACTTTTTTTAAGAAAAATAAAAGAAGTGAAATCAATTAGCCTTGTGTCACAAACAATGCAACATTTCAATTCCCATGAGGTGGGCAACATAGTTAGATGTTTGAGGGAATCAGTGATGCAGTGTTTTGTGTATCTGGCCCAACATTCATAATTACATTCTGTAAACTCCTGATCACTACCAGTAAATTCTGAAACAAACTCAGTGGAGTCAAGGTAATTTCTTCGGGGACAAAGAATCAAACGTTAAATGGTACAACTCGCCTTCCATGCCCTCAGAGCAACCCAGTGACATTCACTTTTGTTGCAGCATCACTGTTGCAATGTAGATAATACAAAAGTAAAATTGCACAAAGCCAATATCTCACAAACAGTAATGAGATAAATGACCAGTTAATCAAGGAAGGAATACTGGTTCTGCTCGCTCTTAATCGAATTGTGCCATAGAACAACTTACATCCATTCGGACAGGCAGACAAGGCCTCAGTTTAACCTTTCATCCAAAACATGACACATCCGCCAGTGTAGTCTCGATGTGTGTTCAATTTCTGAAGTGGGTGTCTTGAATACACAAACTTCAACCTCACTAAGCTGGAGTACTACCAACTGACCTAAGCCAACACTGAGACAGATCAGGAAGGACCTCGGCTTTATTCCCAATCTACACTAACATCAGCCAGCAGGAGGCTGGGTAATTACTACAAATGGTCTTGAGCACCTCCATAACAGAGAAGGAGTAAAAGGAATTCACAGCTGGATTGCTGTCTCTGAATGATATCCAGTTATTTCTGTTGTAAAGTGCATGTGGGACCCAGATGCCCTCCATATTAAATATCTACAGGGACTCAATGGCTAGGTGTGCACCATGAATGGATGCTTGACCTAAAGACTGCAC
Organism: Mustelus asterias; assembly: GCF_964213995.1. Taxonomy (NCBI): domain Eukaryota; kingdom Metazoa; phylum Chordata; class Chondrichthyes; order Carcharhiniformes; family Triakidae; genus Mustelus; species Mustelus asterias. The sequence continues at coordinate 37,454,892 of NC_135827.1, forward strand.
GGTGGTGATCGGTGAAATTGCATACGGCAAATCAATACCTTCAACAAGAAATTAACAAACTGCATGATGGGCGGAGGGACAGGAAAATCGGACTTCAGATTCTTGGGTACACTGTTCATTACAAAATAATTTTGCCAAACATCATGAAGCTGGTGAATTGTCCACCACGTTCGTTCCAAGATGATGTTTTGCACAGAGAACCTTACGACACACACAAAAGATGCTTTTGAAAAAATGCCTAAGTTGGGCTTCCTTTTTTAAATGCATTATCAAGAAACTTTTTTTTTAGCATTCACTCTATCGTACTTATTCAATTCAATGTTTATTCGCAATTTATTCAATGTTGCACTTTCACTCTATATAAAATGTAGGATATGTTACGTCATACTCGGTGGGAGAAATGCAACAATTTTCTCAAAATATTCTGATGTATTTCTCAAGCAAATAAGGCTCTTGAAGAGCTCACTTGGTAATTTTGCTGTTAAAATAAAGGAGCCAGTTTTAACAATGCAACTGACATTTAACATTATGAGTAGCAGTCATTGCATGAGGGCCACATGCAAAATAAATGGGTTGACATTTAACAACATGAATATAATTTAATGCATGATGAAAGACACATGCCTGTATTTCCAACAATATAAAATATACCGTCACAATGCTTTGACACTGTGATGAAGCAGCAGCTCACTCACCTGCCTGTAGCGTAACAAGTGGCTTGTAGTCCTAGAGTTTAGCAGTGCAGTCAGGACTTGCTTTAAAGAGATTTGAAGTTCCTTGCCTAGCGCCAGCCGCCATTCTGCAGGATGTTGCTCTGTACAATTTATACACGTGTATGCCACACTTTCCGGAAGATTTGACAAGATCTCATACATCTCATCTGGAAGAAGGTAAAAACAAAGGTAAACGTTTCATGGCTGGGAAGCCATTATTTTCTGAGTTTGATACAACAGTCTTTATGAAAACATATTTTTCATGGTAATGATTTTAATCCTTCTCTGTACACAAGAACACAGCAGTGTGAGGGAATGGGTGCAAAATACTGAAGCTACCCACAGCGCTACAAAGTGGCGGCTTTCCTGTGCTAACCTCCCTTTTATTGAATGGGTTGGCATGGTGGCACAGTGGTTAGCACTGCTGCCTCACAATGCCAGGGACCCGGGAGTTCGATTCCCAGCTTGGGTCACTGTCTGTGTGGAGTTTGCACATTCTCCCTGTGTCTGTGTGGGTTTCCTCCGGGTGCTCCGGTTTCCTCCCACAGTCCAAAGATGTGCGGGTTAGGTGTGCTGGCCATGCTAAATTGCCCCTTCGTGTCAGGGGGACGAGCTAGGGTATATGCATGGATAGGGTTGTGCGGATAGGGTCTGGGTGGGATTGTGGTCGGTGCAGACTCAATGGGCCGCATGGCCTCCTTCTGCACTGTAGGACTCTATGATCGGGCTGCACGGTAGCACAGTGGTTAGCACTGCTGCTTCACAGCTCCAGGGACCTGAGTTCGATTCCCGGCTTGGGTCACTGTCTGTGTGGAGTTTGCATATTCTCCTTGTCTGCGTGGGTTTCCTCCGGGTGCTCCGGTTTCCTCCCACAGTCCAAAGATGTGCGGGTTAGGTTGATTGGCCATGCTAAAAATTGCCCCTTGGTGTCCTAAGATGTGTAGGTTAGAGGGATTAGTGGATAAATGTGTGGGGATATGGGGGTAGGGCCTGGGTGGGATTGTGGTCGGTGCAGACTCGATGGGCCAGATGGCCTCTTTCTGCACTGTAGGGTATCATCTATGATCTATGAAGCAGACTCTACTCAATCAGATCCATCATGTATTACAAATGCGAGGCAGGGAAAATCAGCTGGACTGTCACAATGGACAAGTCCCTGAATCTTGTTACACATGGCTTGGGCCTTGGAGGCCTAAGGAGGCGAGGGGTGGGGTAGAGGGGTGCATAAAGCCACTCACAAAAAAAGGGAAAGTTCTCATTAAAATAATAATGCTGCAGAACAGAAAGGAATAGGGTGAGATGGGTGAGATGGATCACATGCATTGCAAGTTGAATGCAAGCCCAGCATCTATTCAATTCTGACCAGTACTCACTAAACCGGTTCCTGTGCATGTACCATCCACCACTGTCACGGAATTCATGTTAGGACACTTTTTCAGGCTATAAAACGTGAATGGTCAGCTCACCCAAGGCAGGGTTATACTGTCCACTACAATATTGAAATTAACAACCAAATTATTTCAATCTGTTCATCTACAATCAAGGCTGAACGGGCTCACGATCAGCATCCAATGGCAAAATGGTTGATGGGTAGAATCACCCCCCCAAAACAAACAAGTGACATCTGTGAAGCTCCCCCCTCCTCCTCATAATAATCATCGTAGCTTTGTAAGCTGAGCTCTGATTAAAATTTGAAACACAACCATCATCTTTTTCGCCTTGAGAGAAAATCAGTTCTAAATATTTGAAGAAGAAATTCTATACAGGAACAGGAGGTCATTCAGCTCCTCAAGCCTGTTCCAGCATTCACGTAGATCATTGCTGATCTGTATCATAACTCCATCGATCTGTTTTGGATCCATAGTCCTTACCCAACAAGAACAGGCAATGCATTGCACAGAATGGTGGACAGAGAGAGTTAGAACCAAGAAACATGCACAAATCAACACTGGGGAATAATCTCATGCAACTAACCCTGTTTAAATATAAATTACATGGCTTCTGAAATTAAAAACTTATTCCCTTTGAAAGTGTAATTTATTTAAAGCGTAAAGAGCTGTTAGACCCCAGCAAAAGCTAACATCTTCAGGATAAGAGTCGAACAAATTGGACAGCGATGAGAAAGCAAGTACAAAGTATTTGTTTGGAAGATTGTTAATGTTAGAATAAAAATATTAGGGATTGTAACCTCAAATGGGCCAGATTTTAGGCAGGTTGGGATCACATGAGTGTAACAAGCTAAACAAGAATTTGAGAGTTTTATGATAAGTAGCAGATTATGCATTTATACTTTAGGTAATTAAGCTAGAAGGCCTGTACAAACAAAATGAGAACCAAACAACAACATGTTAGCCAGCATCTCCTTAATGGACTGTCAGGTTTCAAATGCAAAACATATCCTGCATTTAAAAATACCTGACAAGCTTTCACACTTCGCATGAACCCAACGATCACATTTTCCACACTGCATCATCTTGCTCTCATAATCGTCATCATCGTAGCACTTGTCACACAGCGGGCAGAAGTTTCCTAAAAATAAACAACAATTTACATCAACACAGCTGGTGTCCTTTCACAGCGTTCCTGATCACCTCAGCACTGTTGACACATGTTTTGTATATAATTTTATTAAAGTGGGCTGATACTCTACTCCCCGACCTACTTAGATACATACAATGCAGTACAGCATACATAACAGAGGCTAATCAGCCAGGTGAACGGGTTACTGCACAAGCCACTGACAGACTCAGGACAAACACAATAGCTGCAATGTGGATTTTCATGGGCAAATTTAAAATCCCTAAATAAGTTCCATGTAATTAAATCCAAACTTGATTTACTTATTACACAGGCAAGTCTGTGGACCTGCGAATAGTGCTACATAGTTTCACCATGAACAGGATAGACTTAAGTGTTCTCCACCATACCCATTCTGCTTTTCTGCTCCTGTAATGCTCGCCACAAGTTATCTCCTGATGAACAACAATTTTTATAATAGTGACATTATAATCACATAACAGTTTAATTAGTGCACAAGACAATAACACAAACTGATGCCAATTTAAAAGAAGTCAACAAAGACCTCCTAATTGCTCAAATGGTTTAGACAATGAATATCTGCCTTAAGCAATTGGTGTGGACATTTCCACTCCATCTGACGAAGGAGCAGTGCTCCGAAAGCTTATGGTATTTGCTATCAAATAAATCTGTTGGACTTTAACCTGGTGTTGTGAAACTTATTAAGCAATTGGCCCAGGAGGGTCTCAATCCTTATTCTCTGCAGTTAGCTCAGCTCATTAGACAATAGTGGCACAACAAGTGGTCACAACACATCTATACTGGAAGAGGCCTGGAGGTGTTCCGTTTGCTATCCATCCCATCCTAACGTGGACTGCAGCAGTTCAAGAAGGTAGCTCATCACCACCTTCTCAAGGGCAATCAACAGTGCCTGCATCCTATGAATGAATAAATAAATCCCCGCCATCCCAACACAAGACTGATCCACTAGGAAGGGTAGGATCAGACATATGCATGATTCCTCTGCCATGGAATAGTCTAGCTAGCTCACAGGGATGTACTTCTGAGGCCGTATTAGGCTCTGGTCAGACCCCATTTGGAGTATTGTGAGCAGTTTTGGGCTCCGTATCTAAGGAAGGATGTGCTGGCCTTGGAAAGGACGTTCACCAGAATGATCCCTGGAATGAAGAGCTTGTCGTATGAGGAACGGTTGAGAACTCTGGGTCTGAACTCGTTGGAGTTTAGAAGGATGAGGGGGGATCTTATTGAAACTTACAGGATACTGCGAGGCCTGGATAGAGTGGACATGGAGAGGATGTTTCCACTCGCAGGAAAAACTAGAACCTTCACACAGTAGCACAACTTCAGGCTAAAGGGATGATCCTTTAAAACAGAGATGAAGAGGAATTTCTTCAGCCAAAAAAATGGTGAATTTGTGGAACTCTTTGCCGCAGAAGGCTGTGGAGGCCAGGTCATTGAGTGTCTTTAAGACAGAGATAGATGTGTTCTTGATTAATAAGGGGATCAGAGGCTTTGGGGAAAAGGCAGGAGAATGGGGATGAGAAAAATATCAGCCATGATTGAATGGCAGAGCAGAGTCAATGGGCCGAGTGGCCTAATTCTGCTCCTATGTCTTATTGAGACCCACATATGGGCAAAGGACAGAAAAATGAACAGCACCCACTGAACCAGACCCCAGAAAGGAGTCAACAAGGAAGGAAGGAGAAGGGAAGAGTTTGTGCCTGCATGGAATTCCAGAGCCAATACTTATGCCTCCAATGGAAGACTCTCCCAAACTGCTGGATCTCTGGTAGGTAGAAATTTGAATGCTGAACACTGGTTATGTGAGGATATATCATGTTATGGTTACTATCTGGCACCCATTACGATGTCACCAAGTTTCTCCTGTCATTTGAAGATCAACTTCAGGGCTCATATGTCTTATTACACTACCTGTCACCTGCACATTTATCTATATAGCTCATTTTTAATATGAGATATTTCCTATCCATCTCTCGTGAAATTTTGTGACATTAAAAAAATGTATTAAAAAACAAAGTGGTAATGTACAGGACTATTTATTGCATTTAATTGGGTGCAGCTGGTTTGCATTAACTCGGGATTCGCTTGACTCTTATAAATAGCAACAAGAAGGAAGGCGGGGGTTTGAGTTTAGGAATAAATCCTTATCGCAGAGTGCAAAAGTTGGATCCCCTTTCTTGCTAATTTTCACCACCAAGCTTTCTACCCTGAATGATACAAGAACCAGAATGCCCGTGAACACTCCCCAACAGACCTTACTAACCATATTGTTAAAAAGACCATGATCAGGATTTTACTGCCCTTCACCCCCAGCGGGATATTAGAGTTCCGCTGAACTGGCGATTTAAATGGCTCACTGCACCCACCAGGAAAGACACGCCATAAAATCTGGGCCCATGGTTCTAACCTGAATGAAAATTAAAGTCAGCCTTAAACTGACAGCAGTTATGGCCTCGAAAGGATACAGCTTCACACAGGAACAGAATTACATATTGTGCATTACAAAGTACGACATCCCTATCCTCATGAAATAACATATCATCTGACTTACTGTGAGCAATTATATATTTTTAAAATCTGCACTTCACAGTTCAAGACATTTCCTGAACCCCTTAATTGCTGCCTTGTAATCACTCCTAGGTACCAATTACGCTATGAACAAAATACATCTGTGTACTTACCTTTATCAAAGAGCTTTGCACATTCATGGCATAAAGAAAAATCATGAGACCACTGTGCATCCCAGCCCTTCCCTGGCGTTGTGGCTCCACAACTCTTGCATCGCACACACTTTGTACAGATCTACAGCACAGGAGATCTTTATTAGAATACGTTACGGTGGCTTCAAATTAGAACAGAAAATCAAAGGCAGTCCAGCCACCATCTCAAAGAAACACAAACAGGTTGATGTTTCAGACGCTAATTTCATCAGATGTCATTCTATCCTGATGAAATGTCCAAATCAAAATGTTGGTTCACCTTTCAAATCCTGGTCAGCTTGTTGTGCATTTTAAACGTTTTCTATTTTCAGTTCAGATTTCTAGTTTTCACATAGGCCTTGCTTCCAGGTAGAAATGTTGATTATTCCTTTTTTTAGACCCAAATTCAATCCTTTTCCAGGAGTTAAATGGACAGTTCTAAGTATACCCTTTTACAACCTGACAGTTTTAAGACTTCTCTGGGACTTGACTCAGTCTGCATCACAGCTGCCCTTGCCACTACCTGCAAGTGAGAATATTTTGCATCTTCTTCCCTGTAAAACAATCTGGACTTTTAATCTTTAACAGCCGTCACCCAGACATGTTGTCAGGCAGAAGTCAGCACAGGTCACTTGACCTCCTTCATTTTACCCGAAATTAAAGGCAGTCCCAAAATGTAACAAACTTATAAACCTCATAATTGTAATAAATATATACCTATAGTTATATTCACAGTAAATGATGGAAGAGGTAACCTGTCTCTCTTCCTGTGCCCAGTCCAGCAGTGCAACAATGGAGGACCCTTTCAGAGGGATTGGACCAATTTTAACTCACTTAAAATCCATTTACTTAGTGTTAAAAATCGGATCATTCTGATCCTCAATCTCTATCAATAAACAGGCTATACGTAAAAGATGAAAATACCTGGTTCTTTACCTAAGAAAGACAGGCAGACATACTCAGAATAAGTAAGTTGCTTCACCCTTTTACCTCATTTCTTCAGTGAAAACGTCACCTACATTTGCCCCGAATCCCCAAAGCAAGTCAGGGAGCTCACCCTGAGTGCTTATTATTGAGAAGCATAGTGCATGAACCAATGTGTTGCTTCACCATGCTGGCCTTGGTGTAGATTTGGTCCTGTCCACATATTAGGAGGAAACTTATTGGGAGTTGCAAAGGAAAATTTGGCCTCAACTTGTTCATGTACAGACAACCCCCCCAAAGCAGGAACAGCACAATGCCAAATCTGCAAACATGGGAAAAGCTTGGTTGAGACCTTTTCCCCTGACGGGGGAACAGAAATGCACAGAGATTTAAGGCGGGATCTTTATATGATGATGTGTGAGGGGAGAGTCAATTCAATGCCATTTTCATGTATTTAAAAGTTCTCAATAAGAATTTCCCCACTGGCAGCCTACATTATTCTTGCAGTACATATTCTGTAATGAAGAACTACAAAAATAAAATACCGTTGGATGCTGGAAATCTGAAATAAAAACAGAAATACCAGAAATGATGAGCTCAGTTCTGAGGAAAGGTCATCAACTTGAAACGGTAACCGTTTCTCTCTCCACAGATACTGCCAGACCAACTAAACAGTTCCTAAATGTTCTGTTTTGACAATTACATTAGTATATTGATTTAGCAATGTGTATTTGATTAACATTTTTTGAAATATTGTCCAACAGTCATTTTATTTTGTTCAATATGTTTATTTTTTCCATTAATAGTTCTCCAATGACAGGAAGAGTGCTCTTAAAATGGGTGCAGGGGTGATCAACAGAGATGCTTTTAGTTTTTTTTAAATTCATTCATGGGACATGGGCGCCACTGGTTGGCCAGCATATATAAAGGCCAGCACGGTGGTTAGCACTGCTGTCTCGCAGCACCAGGGACCTTGGTTTGATTCCTGTTTGGGTCACTTGTTTGTGTGGAGTTTCCACGTTTTCCCCGTGACGGCGTGGGTTTCCTCCGGGCACTCCGGTTTCCTCCCACAGTCCGAAAGATGTGCTGGAAGGGTGGATTGGCCATGCTAAATTCCCCCTCAGTGTATCCGAACAGGCGCCGGAGTGTGGCGACTAGGGGATTTTCACAGTAACTTCATTGCAGTGTTAATATAAGCCTACTTGTGACACTAATAAACAATTTTTAAAAATAATTATTGCCCATCCCTAATTGCCCGAGGGCAGTTGAGTCAACCACATTGCTCTGACTCTGGAATCACATGTAGGCCAGACCAGGTAAGGACAGGTGATTTCCTTCCCTATAGGACATTAGTGAACCAGATGGGTTTTTCTTGACAATCGACAATAGTTTCAAGGTCATCAGTAGATTCTTAATTCCTGTTTTTTTTTATTGAATTCAAATTCAACCATCTGCTGTGGCGGGATTCAAATCTGGGTCCCCTGATCATTAGTTGAGTTTCTGTATTAATAATCTACTGATAATACCACTAGGCCATTGCCTCCCTTTAATATGTGGAATTTAAGCGTGAGAAAACAAAGCCTTACCCAGACTTTCTTTTTCTTGGTTGGTTTTGTTGGGTAGTTTGGTCCCAGGCACTCTGGGTGATAGCTATTTCGGCACTTGCCACACTCAAGAAGCTGCTGTGGAGAAGAAAATGTTTTAAGAGATTGCATTTTACTGAAACTATGATGACCAGTCTTCAACAGATCATTAGGATTTTTTTCCCTCCCTTGGGGAAATTCTCCTGAACACAATTCCAATCCTTTCTTAACCTGTACAATGCAGAGTTCACTTTGGAATTTACCGAGAGTAATTCAAAGAACAGGAAATGCTTATGTTACACAAAGTCCATCAGCCTGTGAAAGAACAGACAACTAAGCTTAAAGTGCATACCCTTAATCAGAACTGACAGGGGGCAAAGGGATGAACCCTTTAGCAGACTGTTCAAAACAAAAAATGATGAAAACAGATAAACATGAAGAATCCAACTAAATTACTGTTTTTTTTAAATAAAATCCATCTGGTGGTGGGCAGTGCATTCATGCAGTGCATTTTGGAGTATTAGGATAAATCATTCCTTTCCACCACACGCATGTGTGATTCCTCCACACCAGCTCTGGATCCCCAACTGGGCTACAATCGAGGGACAAGGAGCAGGGCAGAAGCACCTCCCCAAGTGAACAGAAAAATCCTAGCACCTGACACCTTTAAGACTCACCTCATTAGCAGCTGCATTACTGACCCCAGATACACAGGTAATTCATTTGTCCCTTCCAAAGAGCTGACATTCAAGGCCAGTAAAAACTAAACAGGTAACTTAAAAAGGGAAGAAAATATGTGTATTTTATGAAATAGCATATACTAACTTTGAAAGCCCGCTTTCCTTTCACTGTCAATCTGACAGCTTTGAACACTCCAAAGTACGGGGTTGGAAAGAGGTGAAAATGCATCCTTACAAAGGAATACAAGCAGCAACCAGGAGCAGACAGAAAGTGACTGATAGTTCTCCCAGAAGTACAGTAACATCAAACTCCAACGGGAGTTAATCCACTCTACAGACACATAACTCCTGTTATAAAACTCTCAGGGGACAGAGAGGAACACAGGCGAAGATCTGAGGTTGTATCTGAAGTTTATTCCTTCCTGCCTCGAGTTTATTGTTTAAGTAAGAATTCTATGAAAAGCCATCCCCAAGACACATGTATTTCTCTCGTTATTCACTGACATGTACATGGGAGGGGGATTGGAATCCTGCCAGCCATATACTGCTCAGATCTTTCAGTTGTGGTCAATTCTGCTCATATCACATTAATGTTGGATCAGGCCCAAATATAAATTTTGCACCAGTATTGAGTGCAAACCCAACTTGCCCATCTGAAATATTCATGCACAGCTTACTATCAAGTACCATTACCTTTGAAGATTTATTCTGTCGACAACAGACGTGGCAGAACTTGCAGCGTCGACAACACCAGTTCTCCCACTGCTCCTCCAGGGGTCGCTCATTCTCCTCCAGGCAGAAGAGGTGGAAAGGTTCACAGCACACCTGACAGTAAACAAACTGCGAACAAAAATGCAAAAGGAAACAAAATCAGCAAACTATACACTCTTGAAAGGGTAATAATCGTTCCCTTGTGTCTGTCAGATTTGTAACAGTGTCACAATCCCTAATGCGCGCGCGGCCAAATGTGTTGTGTATACAAACTCTTATTTCTATCTTCCCACCCCTCAGGGCTACTCATAGACATGTCGGAAATGTTTTGGAGCCAGTCCATTGGCAGTAGGGAAGGTCCTGTATGTCTGATCAGCACACGTGGGGGGAAAAAGTTCAAACCTCATGATTAGGCAGCATCCAAGCAAAATTAACTTTCCACATCACAATTCAGACCATCGCAAAGTGCCCACAGAATACCAAACCCTCTCCCAGACAGTAACATCACCTGAAGCTTGTGTGCAGAGCTTCAACCATGGAGTTGATCATTTTGCTGCAACAGGATCAGTGCAACATGCATTAGGTTTTGAGACTTCATTGATGCTTCATCACAATTTTTTCCATGTTTTCCTACGCTCCCAGTAACTTCAAGAATCAAATTCTGCTCTTACATTCAAACATGCCTACAAGCTCAGTGTGGGGTAGAGTTTAAGTTACTTTATTGAGTAAGCTTTGGTCAGAATCCTCTAAAACTCAGAAAAGTATTGTGCTGTGCTTAAACAAAGGGATTTGTTTCCCCAAATGCAACAAGCAACTTGCTATTAAATGGAGGTCATCCTGATCTTGAGCAAGAGCAAGATCTCAAGTGCGAAACCATACCTCGACATGTCCACTGCTGGCACAGAGGAAGCAGACCACCCTGGGAGTGATGGGTACAGAGGTAAGGATGCTAAGTCCACCCATCTCCCACACATTTTCCACATCGCAGTCCTCCTGTCAAGATCAATAGAACAATATCAGGAGGCAAACAAACAGCAAAATGCAGTTTATCTCAGGGGTGAGTAGCTTCAGTTGCAGCTTGAAGGTATTAACTTATATTTGCTAACTTCAGTAGTCCCTTCTGAATACCAAATGCACTCAACAGCTTTCTGAATCCGTTGCTTCTTATAGTATATCTACTGGGAATATCACATCATTACAAACAGCCTCTCCAACAGGAGAATATTGTTCATGCTCTGCAGCAGGTTTGATCACACACAAAACCTAATGTGATGCCATGCGATCAGGAGGAACTAATTTGCAAGCTGGGAAGAACATCATACTTTCGGGTGGATAACATTTTGCAACAGGCAACGACCCGCTCTATTCCAATCAGCAAGGACTTTCTTGGAAGGAGGGACTTATCACAATCAGCTACCTTAACTTTGACAGAAGCTCCAGATAAAATTGCATCAATGTAAGTTGTGCCAAACGTCCATTGAAGTTACACTGGTGGCTGGTGAGAATACCCAAAAACCTGGTGATTTTACTTTATTTCTTACTTTTGGGACAAATACAGGCACGAGTTCACAATGTACCTCCACATTACCCTTCAGAGAGATAGGTACAGGCTCAGTTTATGTTAAAGCATTGGACTTGGGTAGGCAGCACATGGATGAATAAAAAATTCCTACAGTCAGTTTGAGAACCAACCTATCCATGGATCAGAAAGTAGTCAGGAAGGAGTGGGAATGAGGGGTAGAATAAAAAGAATGAAGAGAAAGTCAACTCTTTGAAGTTCCATTAACCCCCTTACAGGAATGGAATGCCAGTGCCTGCCTGAATCTGAGAAAAGAATGGTGTTAAACGGATGACTAAAAATGGTTTAACTCATTTGCTTTCACTCTGTCCAGCCATGGCAACATTCTGTGCTCTTTACCTTGGCTTCACAGCAACAGAGGATGGGACTTTCCAGCTTGCCCGTGCCGTGTTTTCTGGCGGCGGAGGCAGCTCACCATTGGCCATCGGCGGGATCTTCCAGTCACGCCAATGTTTACAGCCGTTTGCGTGGCGTGCCCATCCCGCCGCGGTGAGGTCACCTTCAAAAATTCCACTCAGAGTGCATAAAATAGAGCCAGAAGGAAAGCACGGCCGGAAAGTTCTGGCCATTCGTGTCCCGCCGCCGCTGCAAGCACGGGCGTTGAATTTGGCACTCAGCCAAAACTCCCGTTCACTTCAGTGGGACTGGAGAATCCCACTGGTGTGAACGGCCGGAAAATTCCGGCCCACATGTCTGCTCATGAGAAATGAGAAGTGGTCAGCAGCGGGCAGAAGATAAATTAAAGATACTTCAATTATAACCTCCCTTTCTTAGAACTCATAATTCCTGTAGTTTGTGCAACAAATCAGGAGCCCCAGCATTTATCTTTCTACCTTGAAATCCACTCTGATCCTGTGGACTCCATCTGCCAACGGTTTTTGTTTCCCACAACTGACATTTGTGAATGGGGTAAGCAGGTTGAGAGTACTGGGTTCCAACTTGCTGACAGCAATCACTTTATCCTAAAAACAAGAAACGTGAAATCAATAAGGCAATTGTTGAAATGTATTTGTCAAAATAAATCAATTGTTGAAATGGACTTGTCAAAAATTATACAAACAGTGCCTGTTCATGCAACTCTTTCCAAAATCAAATTTCTAAATGAGAGTATAGTATTTAGGATTAACTTTCACAAGCATTCAACTTCTGTTGGAAAGTTGCAACATCATGGGTCACCCTACAAGTTATTTTTTTTTGTCCAGCGAATTAAATCACACCTTTTCCTTTCTCTCCCCACTCCTGATCAATTTTTCCTGTCCTGGCCAAGAGGTGTGAGGCCCAGGTTCAGCACCTCAAACCAGCTAACTCAAGATGGATTAGGAATTGTACTAATGAGTTTGTCGTCTGCATAGCTCAGTTTTACAATATGCAGCACATCTAAGGGAGCAACTGTGACGAAAAAATAATTGTTGGGACGGGGTGTGTGGACAGTAAGCAAAGAGAACCTATATTTGTCATACTGCACTAGACCCAGGAAGAACCGTACAAAGTTTTTGTTCACAGTTCGGCAGTCGGTGAGTGATTTGTTTTAGAATACTGGGACAAAAACTTTCATGGTCATAAAAACAGAATATCCACCTGAATGTACATCCTGTAGACAATTCAGACCTGATAACTGTCTGTGCTTTATGTTCCACTTGTGCCTATTGTCCACCACAGTAGTTTAGGTGAGGTCAGGAGCTTCAGAGTTGATGAGCTATGGGTATGTAACTTCAAATCCTAGAAGCGGCAAGCTGTTCAGTGCATTTAACCCAGTACCACTGAATGTTAAGACTGGGAACTTTCCTCAAGATTGATGGTGTGTAGCCTATGGCAATTTACTGTTCCAAGTGTCTCTGTCCTCTACTCACAGCCTGTTCTGCAATAGGATTTAACCAAAGTTAGTTTCAGTTCAGTTATTTGCTTTAAAAAAAATGAACGGAAATCCCAGTATTATTTAAATAGATATAATTGCCATATGGTTTTATATTTCCTTTCTCTTCCCACAGATAATCCATAGTCAGAGGCATGAATTAAACTGGTATGGGGAATTGCAGGCACAAACCCACAGAGCATCAGTTCATGATGCAGTTTGTCACAATGTTCTACAGAGAAGTCCTCAAGCAAAATACTGAATGACTAGTGGCTCTCATGCAGAATAAATAATTAGTGGATCATACTGCTTTCGGAAACTGCGACAGTCTTTAGGACTGAACAGTACCCATCAACTAGGTATATTGCCACTTGCCAGCAGTGTTTATGGCCTGGCATTAGCCCACCACCATTACTTAATCTTATCAGGTAGTGCGCATCTCAGTAATCACAAATCTGAAACCAACATGGTGGAATCCACCTCCAAGCATCAGACAAGGCACAAACCCAAGGATAATTGCCATGCCAATACAGAAGGGGAACGATCAAGATTTTAGGCCTCAAAGTCAAACTAGCCAACAGCCAGTCACAGCAGTGGTGTATCAGCGATAGATTTTACTATGTAATCATTCACATTCCCTGGAAAAGTAAACTTTAGACCTCTCACTACCATACCAGTGTTTCTGTACAAGGGCGTCCTAATCTCAGTCTCAGTACTGGGTGGTGACAACAAGCAGAGACTGGGACGGGGTTGGTGAAAATCAGCGCTCGTCCCATCAACTGGTCAGAAAGCATCACTGGCAAAGAACTAGAAAAGCATCACACCTTATCATTCAGGGGATTATGGATTGCATTAAAGTCTAAAGGGGAAGAGAGTTTACTCTTTGTTTAATGAGAGAGGAAACAAAAAGGGTGTCCATAAAATGAATATGAGAAGTAATTCTGGTACTCACAGTAGCTTTACTCCTTGCAAAGAATAATTGCAGTTTAATAACTCATCTCTCCTGTCTTCTAGTCTTTTTCCTGTGTCTCACTTATTTACATCCTTCTTTCTTTCTCTCTCCACTCTGCATTGCTATCTCAGTTGAAATTTCATCACTTCTGTGCCGTTTGTCTTTCTTAGTCCTCCGATCAGTGTCCCTCGTTCTCATCTTTCTTCTGACTCAGTTTTCTCCTCTTAACTTCCTTGCTTTGATTCTGCTCTCTTTCAGTCCTCCCTGAATAAAAACTTCGCATGAGGCAGCCTGGCACTCTAATGAGGAGTAGTAAAGTGGTAGGACAAGTGTTCATGCCTATCATCTCACACACACACAGTCCCTGATGTCACCTGAGCCAAGCTGGTGGAGAGACTAATCCTAAGGGAAGGGTGGAAGGTCGGAGAGCAAGTCAACCTGAGCCACATCTGCTTGCAGCCTGTCACTGCGGCACTGGTAGGCACCTGTAAGAAACCTGTCCTGACAGAAAGATGCATCGTAAAAGGAAGACTGCTATTTTAAAATTTACACGTCAGTTCTTTGGAAATTACCCTGTCCCATTTTTCTTGTTAACTGATTCGTGGGTATGACAAAAAGCAGCCCAGGAATAAGTCTCTTCAACCGTACCAAACCACTGTAGGAAAAACATGTTAGCATTATGTTTACAGATTGGGAAGATGTAAGAGTATTTATAGCACCCTGTTCCTTTAATAATAAACTCAAACCTCAGGAGCTCAGGCAGGAGGGACTGTGGACATATCAGTTATCTCTTACTCATACTGTTACCTTAAATAGATGTGGCCTACACAAATGTTTTGGGTGTCCCTGCCTCTGAAACTGGAAAGTGCAGAAACCGGACCGGGAAAGCATAATTCAATCCAGAGCATGAATTGCATTCAGGAACTCTGTACCTGACTTCTGAGCATTGAAGCCCCATCAAATGAACAAGGAGTCACTGAAGGCATTACTGCACAGTCCTTCCCACCACATATATATATATTTTTAGGCCATCTCTGTGCCCTGCACCTGAAAAGTCTTCAGCATTTTTCCAGTAATGAAAGAAAGACAAGGTTTAACTCAACAGGAGAATTAGAAGGGCTGGCTTTTCAGTCTGCTAAAAATAATTATATTACAGAATAAATTTTATGAAGCCTCTGATGGGCCATTGGGAGAGCATATTGAGAAATTCTAGGCATGGTTTCCATAGTCTCCCACCTGTTATCCGAAGAAAAACCATGAGGAGTAACCCTGCAATTTTTTGATATGCTATCCCAGTGAGCAAGCCTTGGTTCTGGGTGAACACATTTGTAAAAATAGCCCTTACATAAAAGTCACCTAACTCTGGATTGCGCTTCAAAGCTGGCCGCATCGGTAAAGGTACTAAAACATACAGACCCAATCTGTGTTTTGTCAACTGGTTTCAGCTAGGACATAAGTTGGGGGTGATACAACTGGCCTCACTACTGTTAAGCTACAGAAGTGGAAAGAAAATCAATCAGGATCCTGGCTGTGATGATCCCTATATTAAAACAGTTAACGACACTCACTGTCTGGGTCTAAAATGCACATTTATTAATGTACCAAAGCCTGCCAGCCCACTGGAGTTGTACCTGCATGAGTCAGCAGAGCTGATTTCCCTTTCAAACCATAGACGTTCTACTTGAAACAAAAAAAATCACAACACTGAAACTAGACACTCTTCACTCCCAGATTCTGCAACATGAGATGGGCTAAGGAAGGCACCAGGAAGAGGCCCAATGCTTTCCCTCAAGTGTCCACAGAATCATAGAAAGTTGACAGCACAGAAAGAGGCCACTTGGCCCATCGAATCTGCACCCACCAAAAAACAAGCCACACAGCCTAATTCCACTTTCCAACATTTGGTCCTTCGCCCTGCAGGTTGCGGCACTTGAGGTGCAAATCCAGACACCATTTAAATGAGTTTATGGTTTCTGCCTCTATCACCCTTTTAGGCAGTGAGTTCCATATGGTGATTCTTTCCCCCTCCTCGTCTCTTCTCTAATCTTTCTATCAATCACTTTAAATCCTTGCC
The DNA here is from genome assembly GCF_964213995.1 of Mustelus asterias. NCBI lineage: Eukaryota > Metazoa > Chordata > Chondrichthyes > Carcharhiniformes > Triakidae > Mustelus > Mustelus asterias. The sequence goes on from NC_135827.1 coordinate 37,471,218, forward strand.
CCAAGTCACTGACCACTCTGCTGTAGTATTAGGTGAAACTCCAAGGAGAATTAACAACTGGCTTCGCGTGAAATTATCTATTGAGTCATCATTGGACAATACTGACATCTAGGTGTCTTCCTTAGTCAGGGACCCGAGTGTAGCAGGCCTAGATCTTAATTTTCTTGAAAAGTGGGGTGGGGATGAGAATTGAGAAGGGATATGGGTGGGTAGCTGAATAGGTTTTACAATTTTAGGTTCTTGGGTCAAAACTTTGCATAACAAGGGCACATTGGAAATGCAGGTGTACAGCTTGGGGAAACCTGACTTGTAGACCTGCTGGGTTACGTGTATTAATTTTAACAAACAGAAAATTGTGAGGCCACAAATATGGCACAGCATACTCTCAGCACATGATACTCTACACTGAAAACTTGAAATTGTGAAATCTAACCAAGGAAAAGGTAGAACAGAAGAGACACTTTTAGGCCTTGACACGAAGGGAAGCTCTAGGATACCTGTTGTGCAGTTAATCTGACACAGAACAGCACGATAGAAAGAACACCTGATGTCTGCAAACCTACAGAAGCATCTCGGGAAAATGCAATCAGAAGATTAAAAACCGTGGCGTGATCTTTAATGTCACCAGAATGATAGTTACCCAGGATAACACACATACACCAAAATGTGCTGGAGTTGTCCTTTAAGTAAGGTAGAATTAAAAAGCTAGGATGAAAGTTTAAATCTCACCTTTTCTTTCGGCTTTTTAGTTTTTAACTGAATATTGAAACGAGCAGGGGTTTTCTTCTGCTTGTTCAGCTCTAGTGCTGGGGAAACAAAGATCTTTATTAAGCGACAAATCAAGATGAACCTTTCACTGACAACAGGTTCAAATTGCATGAGGTATCTTTTCCCCTCCCCCCTAAATGCTTCAAATTCAGTAAAATCTGTCACCTAGCAGAAGGTACAACAGCCCTTTTTCGGTCTAAAAATGGACAAGGGTTTTGTGGTACCTTTAACAAAAGACATCATGGAGCACTTTTAGTAAAGACAGTGTATAACTGAGTCATATAGATCAGATGGTCACAGGTTCAACTCCCAGTCTGTGCTCATGTCAGCCGGTGCGGCATTTGGGACTCTACAAATGCTCTCAGTACTCCTGGAAAGGGATGGAAATCACACAGTGCTCCTGGCTGCCATTCAGTTACCATCCGGACACAACATGTGATATCAGCTGAGGTCAGGCCGAAGCTGTGATGCCCCCAAGAAGTGAACAGCCTGCCATGATTATCAAACGTGGGAAAGCACCATTTGGGCAAGGTGCCAAATTAGTACCTGTAGAATTGCGCACAGCAGGAGGAGAGACAGAAGAAAACAGACATCATATGTTTCAGCTGGTAGTGTACAAGCTCACTGTACCATCGATAGGTGATAAGTGCGCATGTACATCTATTTCCTGGTGTGGCAGGTTCCAGATGATGTTAAGAAGAGGTCCCATGCACGGGTGGGGAAGTGGCGGGGGGGGTGGAGGTAGAAATAAAGCTAAGAAACCCCACAACACCATCAAGGGGGACATGAGATGAAGACTGGGAAAAGATTGCCTGCCTGCTCTCTTGGATGTTACTTAAGAACCCCCTAACAAGAGGTAAAGGAAATAAAATAAATAATTGGAAGATGCATCATATATTTCAGGTGCTAGACACTAAACCGGCTGTAAAACAATGCAAACCCAATTCTATGTTTTACCTTGAACTCAATAAAGTTAAAGCCTAAAGTTTATTTATTAGTCACAAGTAGGCTTACGTTAACACTGCAATGAAGTTACTGTGAAAATCCCCTAGTCGCCACACTTCGGGTACACGGAGGGAGAATTTAGCATGGCCAATGCACCTAACCAGCACATCTTTGGACTGTGGGAGGAAACTGGAGCACCCGGAGGAAACCCATGCAGACATGGGGAGAATGTGCAAACTCCACACGGACAGTGACCCAAGCCGGGAATCAAACCTGGGTCTCTGGCGCTGTGAGGCTGCACTGTGTCATCGTGCTGCCCCTAATAACGGGAGCAGCACAGTTATTGCAATGCAAGATAACCTGGCCCTGGTTTGAGTGAACAAAGTGCTGAAAGTCAGAAAATTTTTGTTATAACCTCAGCTGTGTCCTATAAGACACTCTGCACTACGCAGTTCCTGCATGGCATGCAAGCATTCCTTAAAGCTTAGCAAAAAAAGATGACCACAGGTTGGGTCACCTCATAATAGCATTATTTAACATTAACAATATATATTACACCCCCCCCCCACACACACACACACACACACACACACAGCAAATTCACTGAATCAAAACACGAGAAGACAGAAGGCACAAAAGACACAGAGGAAGTGTCTTGCTGTCAGACAAATGATGTGACGGGGGTGGGGGGGGATTCTTCAGAGGAAACAGCAGAGAAATGCAATTTAAACAAATCTTCAATTACAATGCAAAACCTTTCCAGACTTTTCCAGCACTTTTACATCAGAATGGTGCTCTCCAATTCCCATCATGACAGGTCCTGTTTACCTTGGAGGGAAGGCAACCAGTTCCACGGTGAAATGGTTCACTGACAAATTTTAATGCAATCTGTAGAAGTGGTAAATCTGACTGTAACACCACCTGGTGCGGGACACCACCACCACCCCACCCTCACCCCCACCCCCAACATACACGCAAGAAAAGTGCCTTTATCGCTATGATAGCAAACCAACTACAGCTACTGGAAGGGGAATGAGTGAAAGGGAAGAAAGCATTTTGTTGGGATGAAAACCTTGAAATAATGCTGTGCAACATTAACAATTACATTTATTTCAAATCAGTCCATGCCTTCTTAAAATGATGGATAGAGTACCTTTATACAAAAATGTTACTCTTACTGCAGAGCTTAGGCTTACAGCAGCAATGTGTATGATACAGTGAATGTCAAGTTTGGATTACCTGAATCTGTTTGCGGTGGCTGCTTTTTCTTTGGATCACTCAGCCCAGGCTTGACCGATTCTTTCTTTAGTTGCAGAGGTGCTGGCTGCTGAGACAGGCTGGGGTCAGATGGTTGAGGGGTTTGTTTGCTCGGCTTCCGGGCAGGTGAAATTATAGCTGCCTGCTGCCGGGCTTCAGGAGGCGGAGAGGAGCTGCCTTCCTCAATCTGCTGGTCATTGTGTTGATGAGGAACCTGGTTTACTTTCTGGGCGTGCTCTTGTCCTTGTGAACCAGTCTGGGGAGAGCTTTTATGGCTGGAATCAGGATGCTGCTTTACTGCTGGCACTTCTTTCTTCTCTTGTACTTTTGTTTTCTTTTCCTTTTTCTTTACTAAGGACCAAAGTTAAAATACATCAGTCAAATAATAAACAGGATACAATCCTCATCAAACTCAACCCAGTTACCTCTTTTCTCTCTTGAAGGCAGTGAATCCATGACAGAATATGATTCTAAATCACCAAAACATGCCTTTGTCACCTTGCTCAAATGGCCATTCTTCGGACTGAGTAGGCTACTATATATGGAGGACCTTCAGTCCAATTATCAACTCTATCCTCATAGAGCTTCCATTAATTTTCAATTTCCAGGTGTGCTCTTCAGACTGTGATAAGGCACACAATGTTTCATTTACCCCTGGGGAACATAAGCTGCTAAATCAACGCAGTGTGGGTTCCATACGGCTCAGTACTACAGAGCTCATCCATGAGCCAACAGGGGTGGGGGGGAGGGGGGTCATCCCAAAACTCTTATTGCTACATTCGCATTTTGTACAGGTGCATCAGAAGATCTTTCATTCAATCCAAACACACAAATATCTGTTTAATTTCAAGTGCTTCCTGTTTTAAAAAATATCCACTTAAGGCACTCCCCCTCCCCAAAGATGCAGTACTATGTACAAAGCCACACGGATTAAAATCTAATCGGCTGTGGTTTCTTTTTAAAATCTATGAAGTTTAGGACCTGACAGATATAAAATGGGAAGAATTAACTTCACAGTGCCTACTTAAATACTCTTTGCACAACCTCAAACACTAAGAAATTATTTATAAGAAATATAAAATTTTATGGATAATGGGGAAATCACTAGGTGAACATTAACAGTACCATTTAGCAGGGGACTAGGAGGATAGTGTCTATAATGAGAAGAAAATTACAAAGGAAGGCAGGTTCAGAGGAAACAAAACTGGTTTTTACCTGTCACACAAATATACTTTATCTCTCAGTAAATCTTCATTTTTATAAATCAGCAACAAATAAGATGGCTCCTACCCTATTAGTAAAAATTTCACAGGGCACATTAAACACACATAAAAATTCTGTTTGGGAAAGTTTTTGTTAAAGGCTTGAATACCATAACAACAGTCACTGCTCTTCAAAGCAAAGCAGGTAAAGCACTTTGGCAAGTTCGGACAAGTGTTCTAAAAAACTACGTGTGTAAGTCTGGATTTTCTATCTAGGTAGCAAGTGCAACTTTGTAAAATTTACGGATTGTGAAGTGCAGAAGCGGAACCAATTGCAAATTAACAAGCGCACAGCAATGTTAATAGGAATACTGACAGCACTTACCTTTAACTGGTTTCGGAGGAGGTGCTTTAGAAGGCATCCATTGGAGATTCTGACATTTCCGCATCCTTCACGAGAAGATAGCAAGTTGTTACAGGTATAGTAGAAATGGGAAAATAGATTAAAAAGGAATAAAAATTATAGCATGCACATTCCAGTTTCAGGCACTGCATCTTAAACAATTTAATACAATAGTTCCAATGTTGAGATATTTAGCTCGATACAAAATGTCTTAATTGGAAAGACTTCAGAGGAGAACCAGTCAGAAAATCAAGAGCACCGTAAACCACATGCACTGACTTCCGTGCCCAATTCTCGCAATTATCAAGCTTCGTATGTAAAAATATACAAAAGACTTACGATGTAACATTTTCTAGGAGGGATGACATCTCCAGTGGATCTAAATCCAGCCAGGAATTAGGATAAAAACCTCTTGTCTCGACTAAATTGTTAAAGGTCTTACGCGAAGTGCACTTAAGAGACTCTAATACTAAGGAGACTCTAATACTCAAGAGGGTCTCTAATATCCAAGAGGACTTGCCAAGCTCCTCTAGAGTTTAGACTTCATTATCCGTCCACATTTCAAGAAATATAGAGGTCAGTACCTGGGGAGTGAAACACAAATCTGGGTCCTTCAGCAGAATACTGCACGATGAAAGCAATGGCATTTTTGTATGCTAACTGCCCTTCCTTTCATGAAGATATTTGACTCTTGCTGGGATATGGAACCATGGGGACCAGCTGTCCTCAGGTAATTCGTTCAACTAGCCATTCTAACAAGGTTGGACAAGCGTTGCCAGACTAGTCAATTTTAAATAAAGCCTAATCTTGTGCTAAATCAAATGTCCATGTGCATTTTTTTTAACTAAGTTCACTAAATAGGGATCAAGAGCAGGAATCCCTTGCTGTTCTTACCCCAACCTAGCCCAGTGCATCAGCTCAAATTGTAGCACTTTGTTTTCTTCAATGAGATCAGCAATCCTAACAAACCAGTGATTAAACTTTGAACCTGGCCAGTCTTGGGGGCTACAGCATGAGCTGCATTTGTAACCTACATAATAAACCAAACTAAATAATTCTCTACCAGTTACTACTGAATTCCCTATCCAATACCAGCACTACATAAATCATGGGGTAAACATTAAGCATGTCTGTTAAGATAAACATTAAACGTTAAGATGGACATTAACGGTTAAGATGGACATTCAAGATCCCAGGACACTCTTTGAAGAGCAAGAAATTCTTCTTGTGCTCTTGCCAATATTCATCCCAAAATCAATACAAAACTGGTCATTCAGCTAATTTGCATTTGTGAGACATGCTGTACACAAAGCAGCTGCTATGTTCATCTACATTAACAAATGCCTACACTTTGAAAAGTTTTCTTTATGGTGCACTTTCACATGTTTCTCTACGATATGATAAGACACTGTCATAATACAAGCAGGTCAAAAATATAAACAGATTTCTTGTTGTAAAACAGTTGATTATGAAGCTCCACTCACTTGCAGCATTGCTTCTTCACATTCCGACCACCAAACTTGGGTTTGTCCAAGCAGTTTGTACACTGGCCGCAATCATCTGGTACCTGACAGCCGGGACACTGCCCACACCTACGTGACCTCCTCCCTTTCCGAACGATAGGCTCCTGTGGGACCTTGTGCTTGGCGACTGGTTTGATTATTGGTGCGGGTGGTTCAGCATCCTCTGACCCAGCGACAGATGATTTATCTGCAACGCATAGAGAAACAGTTTCATAATCGGATGTTATCTTAGGCAGGAGAGATTACATTCTAACTCAGTGACATCTAGTGTAGCAAAGCCCTCCACAAATATAAACACATTCCCAGGAACCTTCCCAGGAAACATGCATTCTATTTTCCAAAAGGGAATATCAACCATCTAAAGAAAAAGACCCCAGCTACTTCATGCAACTTTTAAGTATACAGATCAAATAATACAATAATGTCAAAGAATTCTTAATACATCATGTTTATAACCCAGTATATTGAAACAAATGGACAGAATTTTGATGTCATTGATGCCTTCATGGTTTTAGATTCTTTAGCCTCCATTTTAAAACTATAATCTAAGCTACCAGCTCTGTGTCAATCTAACCCACTATTATATACATGGAAAACCAAAGGCCAATTATGGAACTCCTGCGTTTTTCTTGTGCCTCTATAAGTTTCGATTTTACAAAATTTCACTCTCATATGGACAGCATACCAAAAAATTAACGGACAGAACATTGGAGGGAGCTCTACTTAAAATTCTGATATGCTCTCCCATGGGTGAGGCTCCCTACCAGGCAAGTACTTACATAAAACCAGTCAGAGGAGCAACATTCTCCAGGAAGATATGGCTCCAATAGAAGGGCCATAAATGGGTCATTTCAACTGGCAAACTGTAACTAAGTGCCTCAATTATTTACGTTCTACATCAATGGCATTGATGAAAGGAGTGACTGTGTTGCAATCAAACTTGTTGATGGTACAAAGATAAGTAGGGAAAGCAAGTTGTGAGGAAGATGCAAAGAGTCTGCAAAGGGATATAGGTAAGTTAAGTGAGATGGCAAAAATTGACAGATGAAGTATAACGTGGGAAAATGTGAGGTTGCCCACATAGGCAGGAATATAACATTTGAAGATTATTTAAATTTGAACATTATTTAAATGGAGAGAGACAAAAGGTTAGAATGCAGGTCCAGCAAGTAATTAGGAAGGCAAATGCAACATTGGCCTTTATTGCAAAGAGGATGGAGTATTAAAGTAGGGAACATATCAACATATGAATCAGGACCGGGAATAGGTTACTCAGCTCCTCAAGCCTGCTCCCCCAACTCCATGTTCTCAGCTACCCCTGATATCCTTTGAAACCCTTATCAGACAAGAACCTATCTACTTCTGTCTTATTCATGCATTGGAAACAGTTTAGAAAAGCTGCACTCGGCTGATTCCTGGGAAGAAAGGGTTCATCTTATGAGGAATAGTTGAGGAAATTGGACTTACACTCAATGGATTTTAGAAAAGTGGGAAGCGACATTCTTTTCTTTTTCTTTCAGGGGATTTTGACATTATTTGCTGCCCATCCCTAACTGCCCTCAAACTGAATGGCTTATCAGGTCATTCCAGGGGCAGTTATGAGTCAACCACATTGCTGTGGGTCTGGAGTCACATGTCAGCCAGACCAGGTCAGGATGATAGATTTTCTTCCATAAAGAACAAAAATCAACCAGATGGTCTCTTACAGCAATCAATGTTAGATGTCATGGTCACCACTACATAGGCTAGCTTTATAGTCCAAATTTATTATTTGAATTTAAATTCCACTAGATGCCATGGTGGGATTGTTTTTTATCTACTAGGGCATCAAGAGTTGTGGAGAGCAGGCAGGAAAGTGAAGTTAATGCCACAATGAGATCAGCCATGATCTTACTGAGTGGTGGAGCTGATGAAAGTGCCTCCATTTGCTCCTATTTCTTATGATCTTATGGATGTTGCATTGTGTAATAATCTTAGCGAGGCCGGTCTTCGTCCATTACTTAGCGATCGACCTGGGGTCAACTGAAGGCAGCACTGGATCAGGAGTTGTGAAACAGTTTGGAAACCTTCGCTTCCGAAGGGAGCATCGTAAGATCATAGACGCCGGTTCTTCTGGAGGTCTTGCTACAGTTGGGGTGTCGGTATCTTTCACTTCCTTCTTGGAATCCATGTCATCGTCACTCAGAGGAGCGGACGTAGGGCCAACTTTCAGTCATGGCTTGACATTAGCAGCGGTCGTCCCAATGGCTAGAAATGAGGCTGACACTGACACGGGCTCCCTTATAAAGCCTTATAAGACACGGGCCCTGTTTTTTATGATCGGTTATGATCCCGGGAATCCAACTGAGGCCGGCCCCAAAGTTCCTCACATGGACTGGGTCGCAGGTTTTGAATGTTCTTTCTGTCCTTGCAGAATCATAGTTCTTCTTCTGGTTCTCATGTTGGGACTCCATCCTCACAGTTAGGTTTGGGAACAGTCAGCTTAATCTTGTCCAAAGCTTCCATCCCAGTAACAATTCCGCTGGGGCAATTCCTGTCTTTGTGTGAGGGGTAGTCCTACAGTCCAATAAAAATCACACCAGTTTGGTCTCTATGGATGCTGCGGGTTGCTTCTTCATTCTGAGCGTAAAAGTCTGCATCACCCTTTTAGCCAGCCCATTCGATGGCGGGTGATAAGGTGTTGTCCTAATGTGTTTGATTTCATTGGAAAGCATGGAAGTATGAAATTCAGTGCTTGTAAAGGCAGTGCCATTGTCAGAGATCAGGACTTCATGTACCCCATGCATGCAGAAACTTTGTCACCATAATTGAGAACATGGAACCCAAAAAAGGCCCGGCAACGTCCACATGCATTTGCACCCAGGGCCTACCAAGCCACTCCCATCCACTGCTGATAATGAAGACGGGCTCATAGGCAATGACAGATGACTCAGTGCATCGAAGTTAGCTATCCCAGATCCCACGGCAGTGCTGTAGGAGGTATTTATAAGCCGTCAGTAACAAGGCCCAATGATGTATCCAGGCGGAGGCAATGGTGGGGGGTATTGCCTTGTCTTCTTTAGCAACGGTTTATGATCAGTTACTATGATGAGGCATCTCCCGTAAAAGTTTTTTTGGACTGTCACATTGTCAATTCTACACCAGTCTATCGCGCCACATGTCATTCAGAGGTGGCCCGAATTCACAGTGCCTTGCCAATTTTCGTAACCTAGTCAGAAATTCGGTGAGATTCCCAAAGAGTTTGCCCTTTCAGGTTAAAGCAGTATCGCTGGAGTACTATGGAAGGTTTTGGGTCATAATAGCCTTTAACCAAGTCCATCAATTCATTCAAGGTTTTGGAGTCAGGGGCATCCGTGTAGGTCAGGCTTTTTATTACACTGAAGTTGGGACCCCACATGTCGTCAACAGGCTACTTTCTGTTTCGCATCCCCCCTCAATATTGTTGGCCCGAAAAAAGTAACACATGCACTCTGTACATTAGGTCTAGTCTTCTATGCTTGCATCGCATGCTTAAAGTTTACCAAAAAGAAGCATTTTTCTTACAGGATGATTGCTTGCCTCGACAGTAACGCTGGTCCAGAGGGAAGTAATAAGCTCACTTTATTCCTCGTTGTCAATGTAAAAATCTTACCGAGGTGAGTCTTTCGTCACCATCGCCCTTTATTGACAACACACTCAAATGCTGTTCAGCGACTACAATGTACAGGTCAGCCCCGAAGTCTTTCAACTGCCAGCCAGCTGGTTTTAAACCACCCCCCCCACCCCCGTCCCACAGACACACACACACACAACCCCCCTCCCCCCACTGCTCCTTCTCTATTGGACAAGCCTCCACTTGCTAATAGCGGAGTTCATATTCTACGAGGCCCACTGGGAGATCTACTGACGATCGCCCATGGCTATCATAACACATTGGTTCCATTACAACCCCACATAGTAAACTATTTAGAAACAGCAAGCTTGACACAGCTTTGCTCAAGCATTACTGTCTGTGCAGTTGTACGTAAAGTCCATATGCAGTTTACAGGGTACGCAGGAACATAAAACTCCAAACTCTACATTGTGGCTTCTGAAAAACTCCACCTTAAATTTTAAGTATAGGTTTGGAAACTTAGTTTGGAAATTCCCATCTTCATTATTAGTCAACTGACAAAACACAAGCATACAAAACATCACTGCAGATTACAGTGCATTACAAGACACAGACGAGATGCGTAACTTGCTTGGTCAGAACTAAACTGAAGCTGGGTTCCAACAACCTATCATCTTTACTACCACAAAGATCATATCAATTACTGAAATGACCCAGAATTTCTATACATTTTTACCCATTATAAAGTTGAATGCACTTTCTGGCTAATGGCATTTCAGTCTCTTGCATACTAACACGCTAAGCAAGTCTAGTCTTGCTTACATTACACCTTTTAGTCACAAGAAATTAAAGCTGCCTAAGTTAGAAAGTAAAGTTTATGCATACAGAAATGATTCCACAGGCAAAAGGACTCTATTAACTATATATTAAGATCACAGAATCCCTACAGCACAGAATGGCACCATTCGGTCCATCCAAATCTGTACCAACCACAATGCCACCCAGGCATTCCCGTAACCCCATACATTGACCCTGACACTAGGGTCAATTTAGCATGGCCAATCAACCTAACCCGCATATCTTTGGACTGATGTGTGAAAATCATTTGTCCGACAACTCCCTCTCTGCATTTGGCAAAGCAACTGAACTGCAGTTGATCACTTCCCCAGCTGGTGCCAAGAACACACGATGTGGCAAACAGCAAGCACAAACTCTGAGATATATCAGGATTTCCCAAAGTTTTCCAGCCACGGAACCCTTTTGATCTCCAAGGGTACTGATGGAACCCCTGAGAAACATTCTTATTATGTTGGAGATCATAAAAAATTGATTGTTTTTGTGTAATAGGTACAAACATATAAGAGTATTTTTATTTCGTTTATGCATACATTTATTATAATTAAAACATTCTCTCATTAAACAGAGTACTCAAGTCTTACCCTTTTGTCATTTTAATGGGAGGTATTTCATTATTAGAAGTGCTCCTGGAGAGCTGGATTCTCATATTAGGCACACACGCATACACATACATCTCTCTCATACAAGACACACACACACACATACAAACGCACACTCTCACCTCTATCACACATACACAATTCTGCATCTCTCTCTGACCCCCCCGCCCCCCCCCCCCCACCCCCCTCTCATACACACTCTCTCTCTCAACTCATACACACACAGAAAAACACACTCAGCTCTCTTTTTCCCTTGCTCCGTGGCCGCTTCCCTTCCCCCCGCCGTGGCAACTACTGTTCTTGCCCCGCGGCCACTGTCTATCTCATGCCTCCATCTGTTCATGCCCTTGCCTGAATACTTACTCTGTCGCTACTTCCAGCTCATCCAATCTGAGGCTGGCTTCTCAGTGCATTGGCTGCTCATAGGCTGACCAGTGCGCCAATGAGTAGCCAATGCAGTGTGAAAATCACTATTGACTAAACAAGCTGGAAGGACAGTTTTTTTTTCTCAAATTTACGATGGCCAGAGTACCGTGTAAACCATGAACTTTTCCCGACAGAACCCCAGGGGTCCACGGAACCCAGTTTGGGAAACGCTGGTATAAACCAAAGATGTGCGGATTAGGTGACTGGCCATGCTAAATTGACCCTAGTGTCTGGGGGATTAGCGGGGTAAATGTGTGGGGTTATGGGAATAGGACCTGGGTGGGATTGTGGTCAGTGTAGACTTGATGGGTCGAATGGCCCCCTTCTGCACTGTAGGGATTCTATGAAATCATACCTTGTGTTGTCCTTGGAGATTGACTTTGACATATTAACGTCCAATCTTCCAGGGATCGAAATAAAAGATCCTATCTCAACTTTAAAGCATATGTCTAATCTCTGACATCAAATAATCATTACACTTCCTTTCAAATTCGTTCCTAACTAGATAAATATCTAGTAAGGAATAGGTAAGGTGGTTGAAGGGATAGAAACAAAATGATAAATCATGAAACGTGATGGTTTCTGTGCTGTTGCCATCAGGAAACGAAGTTAAAAATGATACTGGGAAGTTGGCCTTTATCTCAAGTGGGTTAGTATACGAAAGTGAAGAGGTGATGCTTCAGCGGTGCAGAACCTCGATCAACACCCTTCTGGGATGCTTTGTTCAATTTTGAGCACCAAACTTTAGTAAAGATATAAAAACAGAAAATACCGGAAATACTCAGCAGATCTGGCAGCATCTGTGGTGAGAGAAAAAGAGTTGGCACTTCAGGTCAATGAGCTTTCATCGGTAGTTACAGAACTGCAACTTTAATACTGTTTCTCACTCCACAGATACTGCCCGGCCTGCTCAGTATTTCCAGCATCTTGTTTCTATTTCAGATTTTTAGTGTCTGCAGTATTTTGCATTTCTTTCAGTAACAAGGGCCAAAAGCTTCCGTCCACTTTCGTGGTGGGATTTTTCCAGTGCCGCTGAACGTGAATGGAGTTTTGGCTGGAATGTCAAATTTTCCGTTCTCACTCGCCACCGGAGAATCCCAGCCATGATACTGGCTTTGGGGGGGGTACAGGATATATCCATCAGAATTACACCAGAACTGAAATGGGTAAATTATGAGAATAGGGTGCATAAACAAAGGAATTCAATAGTATAACTGAGAGAAACCATTTCCTCTGGTGGGGAGAATGCAGAAAAAGGGGCATAAAAAACTATTTATGAGCGAAATTAGGAAACACCTTTTCACATAAAAAGTTACGGAAATATAGAACTCACCCCTCACAAGTTGTGGACACTGGGCATCAACTGAAACTTCAAATGCTGAGATCCATGGATTTTGTTAGTCAAGGGATATCAAGGGATTTGAAGTTGAGATTTAGGTCAAAGAGCCACAGAACAAAATGCGCAACAATGGTTTTCAACATTAAACTAGAACACGCTAAAACTGTGCAGCTCTTTGAATAAATCGCATACATTTAATTCTGTTATCACTACAGGACTGTGAAGTAACTTAAGGAATAATCACCTGTCATGGGGGCAGGGATGGAGAACAGCAGGTTCTGGCTAGGGGACACACACTAGCATGGGTGAAAATATCCTGCTAGCCCCTATTTGCTATGTGACTTTGTGAATTTATATATGTATATATATACACACACACGTATAGGGTGCTAGATCAGAAAGAAAGGGAAAAGGGTAAATTACAAGCAAACTGTTGCGAGAAAAGAACTGTGCTACTGAATGAAGAGTGGTCATCATCAAGCCCACATTTGAACAATAAACCATCACAAAAAAATGCGGTTTGCACAGCATGCTTTTGCTTATTTTGTGAACATTCTTACTGGTATTTTCAATTTTATTATTTGTTAAGAATATTTTTCGTTTGCCAAACTAAACAACATAAAGAAACATAGCCAACACTAGCAGAAAAGTAATCAATGACTCAGAAGTGCTTGAACGTCAACAGTACAGTAAGGCAGCTCATTTCAACTCTCTTGCTCAGGAATTCAATCCAAACAACTTCTTGCTTGCATAAGAATTTTTTTTTGTGTGGATTTTGAGTTTACTATGAGAGAAAATTGGAACGTTTTCCATTTTAGACAATCAACATCAAAACATTCCCTGATCAGGTATTGCACAGTTAGATGCAAGGTGAAGTTTCCTCTACTGTTCCAACCAATATACTAGTCGCAACCTCTGAAGAGTCATATTATACCAATGAGGCAGTATTAGCCTCACCTACCGTCCCAATGACTTGATCACATTTTACTGGCCTAAAAGAGAAAACCAACAGGCATTGATGTGGAAATGCCAGCGTTGGACTGGGTTGGGCACAGTAAGAAGTCTCACAACACCAGGTTAAAGTCGAACAGGTTCATTTGGTATCACGAGCTTTCGGAGCACTGCTCCTTCAACAGGCATTGTTATCGAGGTTTTATTTTTAACCAAGACATTCATTTGTGGGAATGTCTCATATCAATCACTGGTATGGTATTTAGCGCTTTCATACCCCCAGTTTTGTATTGTTGAGAAGTGACTTGAGCTTCAGAGATGAGGAATGTAAATTAGGATTCAGGATCAGACCTGTTCCCTGAGCGAAACACAACATAGAAAACAGGAGCAGGAGGAGGCTATTTGGCCCTTATGATCAGGCTGATCATCGAACTCAACAGCCCGATCCCACCTTCCCACCATATCAAGATTCTTTGAAGGCAGCACAGTCTCAGCACTTCACAATCATAGATTGAAAACTCTGTGCAGTATCAAAGCTGGCTTACAAAATGTTTGGGCACTCTGTAAACCCATCAAACCTCATTTTAAATATTTAGAAGAGCAGGAGTTTTCTCCTTTCCACATTTTAAATATAATCCTTAACTTCTTGGAAACAGTTGCGACATCTGCCTAACTCTCCCAGGCAAGGCTGTTACAGCTCCAATCAGGTATTGTAGGCACATTTCTTCCTGGTTGAAACTGTAACAGCAAAGCAATCCCCACTTTGCATATATGTTCTGGGACCCTTGCTGTTTGTCATTTTCATAAATGACCTGGATGAGGAAGTGGAGGGATGGGTTGGTAAGTTTGCTGACGACACCAAGGTAGGTGGTGTTGTGGATAGTTTGGAGGGATGTCAGAAGTTGCAGCGAGACATAGATAGAATGCAAGACTGGGCGGAGAAGTGGCAGATGGACTTCAACCCGGATAAGTGTGTAGTGATCCATTTTGGCAGATCCAATGGGATGGAGCAGCAGTATAAAATGAAGGGTACCATTCTTAGCAGTGTAGAGGATCAGAAGGACCTTGGGGTCCGGGTCCATAGGACTCTTAAATCGGCCTCGCAGGTGGAGGATGCGGTCAAGAAGGCGTATGGCGTACTGGCCTTCATTAATCGAGGGATTGAGTTTAGGAGTCGGGAGATAATGCTGCAGCTTTATAGGACCCTGGTTAGACCCCACTTGGAGTACTGCGCGCAGTTCTGGTCACCTCATTACAGGAAAGATGTTGAAGCCATTGAAAGGGTGCAGAGGAGATTTACAAGGATGTTGCCTGGATTGGGGGGCATGCCTTATGAGGATAGGTTGAGGGAGCTTGGTCTCTTCTCCCTGGAGAGACGAAGGATGAGAGGTGACCTGATAGAGGTTTACAAGATGGTGAGGGGTCTGGATAGGGTGGACTCTCAGAGGCTATTTCCAAGGGCTGAAATGGTTGCTACGAGAGGACACAGGTTTAAGGTGCTGGGGGGTAGGTACAGGGGGGATGTCAGGGGTAAGTTTTTCACTCAGAGGGTGGTGGGTGAGTGGAATCGGCTGACGTCGGTGGTGGTGGAGGCAAACTCGTTGGGGTCTTTTAAGAGACTTCTGGATGAGTACATGGGATTTAATGGGATTGAGGGCTATAGATAGGCCTAGAGGTGGGGATGTGATCGGCGCAACTTGTGGGCCGAAGGGCCTGTTTGTGCTGTGGCTTTCTATGTTCTATGTTCTATGCCAGAATTGTAAACAAAACTATCGGTACTTGTGAGAGCGCACACTCTGACTCACTCTCGTCTGGTTTTAGTGTTGAGCGCTCTATACTCTACTCTCCATTCTGTACTTGGGCAGTTATTAAGATCAAGAAATAATTAATAATCAGATATAGCTATATCAGCAAATTAAACAATGGCTGCCTTCATCAGAAACTCACACTGCTGATCAAGCAAAGTCTCTCTCACAAGGTTATGCCACTTCTTCCCAAGAGGGAATAACCAGGGTTTTTTTTTAAAGCAAGACAAAGCCTTTTGACACTTCTAAAATTGCTCATAATGCAATTAAAACAAAATTTGAGACTTCCTGTAAAAGATTGTAACAATAAGTGCTTTCTGTACAATAAGTATGAGCAATACTTGAACGGTTGGATGTTTTCTGGATGAATATCTTCACAGGTTCAATCTAAACCCTGCCCTGGAGATAGTGTGTGGTTAGAGGTCAGTTGAACCACATTTTAGTCACTAAATTCAAACCTCAGCTTCAGTTAACATTTCACAGGACAGATGCATGCAAACGACACAGGCAGGACAATGAATGTTTCACTCATTGAGATGACCTGGATCATTATATCTCATTAGCTTTATTTTTACAGCTGGTCTGCCAAGTACAATTTAGACAGGATACTATCACATCATCTCATTCAAGCTACAAAATCAATGGTTCATAACTTGACCTTAGTGTTTCTTGGACTGATGTTCCAAGTTAAAACAATTCCATGAATTTTCAGTATTGTCCAATTTTTGGACAGGCTCCAGGTTTTAGAATCTGGAGTAAAATGTGCAGTTGAACAGAGGCTTGTCAAAATTTTTAAAATTGGACCTTTTCCCCTCCCCGAGAAACAGGTATAACAACTGCACTCCAGCAGGTAAAAATCACACTTTACCATTTCAGCAAATAGAGCATTTTAGGTTTGCTTTGCCTACCGTCATTTCCCATTGAAGATAGTATCTTCTCACGCTCTTCCCATGGCAAGGCACTCAGGGTGGGCATGTCGTCAGGGAACACAGCCCTTTTCCGACCTAGCGCGACAGCGGCTCGTCTGCAAACGTGTTTTATACGAGGGCCTCGTATTGACGCTTCTGAAGAATCACTTTCTTGACCCTGGGGACACATCAATTTTCACATATAGAAGTAAAAAGGCACTTAAATTCCTATTCACTGCATTTCCAACTTAGTTATATTAATTACCTACAATAAATAAATGTAGTAGTTACCTTATTCTTGAGAGTCAAACATTGTTCTCATAATGTTCTTTGAACAGTAATCAGGAAACAATAATACATCAGAATGGCAACAGAGTAATTATCCACTCTCAAGTGCTGTGTTCCCAACCTATTATATGTCACAGCACACCGATTTTCTTCAACTGAAATTCCCTCTAATGAAAAACACCTAAAATATCCTAAAAGCCATCACCGAAAACAGTTTCCATTAGTTTAAGTAGTTGACGAGGAAAACCTTATTACCAGTTGCATGTCGAATACAATATTCTTGATTGAAAAGGTTGGACAATTTTAAATGTTTCCCATTAAGGATTTCAATTGTTTCAGTTTTCATTAGTCCGTATTTCTCAATGTGAATGGTTCATAAATGAAGGAAACACTGTGAGCAGCATCTCACTGACAACCTTACTGTGACAACTGGGCATGCCTCTGTGAGCAGGTCTCTTGATTCTGGGAGGAACTGATGGCAGGGCAACTCGCAGGTCTACTGGTCCACTGATAGATGCTCCATCTTTTTGTTTCTTTACATTTCTGCAAATTTCAATTTGCATGTGATCCATCCTGAGTTCTGCAAATTCCTCTTGTTCTTTTAATGACAATGTCTCTAACGATTCAAAAGCAAGTGAACTAAATAAATCACGTGCCCAGTCAAAGTCTTCCATACTCGTGGAGGGGAAGTAGCATATGAGCTTCCATTGTAGTATTTTGAGATGTGTGGAGAGAAGGTCGAGTATGGTTTTGCCAGCTGGAACATCTCAATTGACCCACTTGCCACTTTTTCCTGCCAAAGGGTCAGTTTTGATCTGAAGCCTTCAGGTTTGTGTGACAGTCAGGATGGTCTCATTTTTGCCTGGCATTTTAACATTCAGCTCATTCAGATGGCTGAATATATCCAAAAGATAGGCAAGCTTAGCACGCCAAGAATCATCACATATTAAACCTCTGTGTGGCAATTCATGCAGAGCCGAAAACTCAGTGCGTTACAGAGCACATAAACATGAGAGAGGACCTTTCCCCGAGACAGCCATCAGATTCGACGTGTATGAGTAATTCCAGGTACTCGGCTCCCATCTCTTCACACAAAATAGTAAACAAATGTAATTTCAAAGGACTTCACAGTATTCAAGATTTTCACTGTTTGGTCTAATACTGCAGTTAACTTAGATGGCTTTCTTTTCACAAGGGCTTCACGGTGCAGGATAGAGCGGCTGACCCGGATGGCAGGATTCTGTTCTTTCGCCTTACACACGAATCCTTTGATTTTTCATGGAAACCGTTGCGTCAGTGCAGATGCTGCTGCACCTGGTCCAGTTAGCATTGCTTTCCTCCAGGTAGAAGTCTCACAACACCAGGTTAAAGTCCAACAGGTTTATTTGGTAACACAAGCCACAAGCTTTCGGAACACTGCCCCTTCATCAGGTGAGTGGGTTAAGCACAGGTTAAAGAGCTGTGTATTGTATTGGAGACAATACACATCTCTTTAACCCGTGCTTAACCCTCTCTCCACTCACATTGTCTGTACTTTTAAGACTTGGTTACCTGTAAAGACTCGCATTCTAACCATTATCTTGTAAATTGAGTTTGTGTCTATATATGCCCTGTTTGCGAACACATCTCCCACTCACCTGATGAAGGGGCAGTGTTCCGAAAGCTTGTGGCTTGTGCTACCAAATAAACCTGTTGGACTTTAAACTGGTGTTGCGAAACTTCTTACTGTGCTTACCCCAGTCCAACACCGCGGTGCATCTCCACATCACTCCTCCAGATAAGCAGTTATGACATGAAAAATTTCTTCTCTGGTCGCATGACCAGCCAATCTTTGCAAAAGAGGAAATTCTCTTTGACAGAATCCCCATCAACATACCTCACACTGGCTATGAGCTGGATGTGTCTGCTAATATCTGTGGAGTCATCAATCTGCAGGGCAAACTTTCGACTTATTACTAATTTCTCCTGAGGCACCTACTCAATACTGACTGACATTTCGTCAATACGTCAGTTGATTGTATTATCTGAAAGAGGAATTGTGCCAATTTCTATGGTGGCATCAGCTCCCAATATTACACTCACAATACTTTCAGCAATGGTTTATGATTTGATTTATTATTGTCACATGCATTAACATACAGTGAAAAGTATTGTTTCTTGCGCGCTGTACAGACAAAGCATACCGTCCATACAGAAGGAAACAAGAGAGTATAGAATGTAGCGTTACAGTCATAGCTGTAGAGAATGATCAACTTAATGCAAGGTAGGTCCATTCAAAAGTCTGATGGCAGCAGGGAAGAAGCTGTTTTTGAGTCAGTTGGTACGTGACCTCAGACCTTTGTATCTTTTTCCTGACGGAAGATGGTGAAATAGAGAATGTCCGGGGTGCGTGGGGTCCTTAATTATGCTGGCTGCTTTGCCGAGGCAGCGGGAAGTGTAGACAGAGTCAATGGATGGGAGGCTGGTTTGCGTGATGGATTGGGCTACATTCATGACCTTTTGTCGTTTCTTGCGGTCTTGGGCAGAGCAGGGGCCATACCAAGCTGTGATAGAACCAGAAGGAATGCTTTCTATGGTGCACCTGTAAAAGTTGGTGAGAGTTGTAGTTGACATCCAAATTTCCTTAGTCTTCTGAGAAAGTAGAAATGTGCAAGAGTCTTCTATTTCACTACGACCTCCGCCACCAGGTAACTTGCCTCCTGCGCATTATCTGAAACCCACACACATTCCATCATATTGATGTTGTTTTAAATTTTGTTCTCTCAGGTGCTTGAAGTTCTGTATATTCTTGCCGGACAGTGAACAGTGTCTTATATTAAAATGGCGCTTCAATTTACTTGGTACCACTGCAGCTTGACAGAAGTCTGAAAGCTTCTCCCTGCAAATTAGGCATTCTGGGACAGGGCAAGGGGCAGCACCGGTCCATGAAAATTCCAAAAGCCAAGTAAGTGATGCTGTCCTGTCTGTGTACTTTTTTCCGGAGGTTCTATTCTTTTGGCCATATCTGAATTAGAGTGAAATTCTTCACTTCTCTTCAAGAACTTAACCATAGCAAACTGTGGTCAAACACACTACACTACACAATAAATGCCCTCAAGCATCAACTTACAAGCACAATTTCAGCTCTTTGGCCATGACAAGCAGAACAGTACTGTTCCAAAGGTGTACCCTTGTCCAAAGTCCCGTAGCATGGAGTTGCCAAACTTCAGGTGCCTTCTCAGATCTTTGGGGCTTTTTCTGGGGTCTCTTTGACAACTAGGGCTTCTTCCAAACCCACTTCACTTAAGGTCTGGAGCCTGTTTCTTAGCTTTATTTGTTCCTGTTTCGTGCCTCTGTCTTCTTACCTTACTGGAAACTTTTTTTTTTAACTTCTCCTTGTCCTCCCTCCTTTTCTTTTAACCTCTCCCCGTCTCCCTCACTTCTCCATTTTGATTTGATTGATTGTCACATGTATTAGTATACAGTGAAAAGTATTGTTTCTTGCGCACTATACAGACAAAGCATACCGTTCATAGGGAAGGAAAGGAGAGAGTGCAGAATGTAGTGTGACAGTCAGAGCTAGGGTGTAGAGAAAGGTCAACTTAATGTGAGGTAGGTCCAAAGCAGCAAGGAAGAAGCTGTTTTTGAGTCGGCTGGTACGTGACCTCAGACTTTTGTATCTTTTTCCCGACGGAAGAAGGTGGAAGAGAGAATGTCCGGGGTGCGTGGGGTCCTTAATTATGCTGGCTGCTTTGCCGAGGCAGCGGGAAGAGTAGACAGAGTCAATGGATTGGAGATTGGTTTGCGTGATGAATTGGGCTTCGTTCATGATCCTTTGTAGTTTTGGGGTTTTTGGGCCCTTTCTGAGTTTTCGCTTTTTGCGCAAATGCATGGGGCCTTCATCTTTAGCTCAGTCGTCGACATCTCAGGCCTCCTGTGCATGTGTCGGCCAGGAACAAGTTCCACATGCACAGATTTTTATGTTGATTAGGCCCAGGCCTGACCAATGTAAAAAATCTAAACAATGTATTTATGGTCCATTCTCAGCTGGCGCATGTGTGGTTTGGATTAACAATGTTAAAAAAATCCAAACCCTGCATGTGCAGCCCTTTCCAGGCTCGTTGGACCATAGAGATGCCAACCACAGACCTGAAAACAAAGGTTAATTTTAGTTTTTTGACATGAATTTTGAATCATTTTGAATCTTATTTTGCGGCACATTTGGGAGTTCTTCATGGCACACCGGTTGGGAACTACTGCCCTAGAGCAATAAGGAACAGACAAGTTCACAACAGCTAGATGAAATGCCCATTAACATAATTATTAAAACACAACTACACATTTTATACAACTGGCACTTGAGAACTGGGCAAATTGCATATTCTAGCTGAATTTGCTAAATTCATTAACATGGTTCCCATAAAATATTAATACTTCAGGTTTATATTCAAATTATTTTAGTATAAACAAGTAAGGATCTGCTTTTTTTGGTATCCGAGTGGAATGACATGTGTTCAATCCCTCATCAGCAAAGTGGCAGCGGTTGGATCGCGGGTAGTTTCTAGCTGAGTTAATGCTGATCACCACCTAGAAGCTGACTCAGATATGACAGGTATGAAGATAGGAGGAGGGAGAAAGGAGGATTTCAAACACTCAAAATTAAAGTTACAGTTGAAATCTGCTGTTATTTTAAGGAACAGTTCACTCAAAGAATATGTTGACTAAGTTTCGATCAAACCAGTCAATAAAGTAACCATATATTTAAAAGAATAAAGGATTCACCCTCTGTGGTTATATGGATGTGTGGACAAAGATTTTTTTAAAATCAGAAATAAACTTCATAAAATGCTGCAGTATTGCTATGCGTCCCATCTGGGACCAACAGAATGGGAGTAAATATGAATTAATATACTTAACATTGTGCTTGAACTGTGCATTTATTCTGTTGACACTGTAAACAAATTTGTATCAACACTGTGATCTTTACCAACACCATGTTTTTTCATATTTTGGATTTGTCATTCGACTGCAATCAATGCTTTGGCAATACTCGTCAACTAGCTGCCAAGGAGCACATAAGATCAGCCAGGAGAGCTTAATCTTCTGTCAATCTTTCATCCATTAACTCTCAGGCAGGAACAGGCCCCACTCCTTGATTTCCAGAGGGAACCCCACTAGGGTACTCTGCAGTGATCAGAGTGTGGGAGATTCAATCTGAAAATCATGCTTAAAAAAAACCTGCGGGAGTGATGCACACTGGAAACTTAGAATTTTTTGGGAGAATCCCAGCCTAAATTTTTTGTTAGTACGGGATCTTTATGCTTTACTGACATTTGTATCTGTACTTTTATCAAGAGACTTATTCTCGTCTAAATATTTCTTATTTATATACAAGACAGTGGATGCCAACAACATCTGCATATATTTATGCTGTATTTAACATATTAGACATAACATAGAAAACATCCCAAAGGATTCTTTTATAATAGGTAAAGTGGGAGAAATTTTACACCTAAAAGGAATAAAGAAGCTGATACTAAGCTGTGTTAGGATAGCAGAAGTGACTGAAGCTTAATCATAATGCTGGGTTTGGATTCAGAAGGTGAAGACTGAAGTGTAGGGTATACTGAGCCTCAGGTAGAGAGTTCCATGAAGCACTGCCAGAGACTATAATGAAAAATCATTGACCTGAAACATGAACTGTTTTTCTCTCCATAGATGCTGCCATATCTGCTGAGCATTTCCAACACCTTTTGCTTATTAAGCAGCTACCATACTTGTGCTCACAGCGTGCTGTAAACAAGCGGTCGGGAATGCGACATGGTGTGGATATCTTTCTGATTTTCCCCCTTAAATTGTGGAGAAAGTGACTCAACCCCAACTTTTTGCAACTCCAGAAAAGAAAGCAAAAACTTGCTGTCTGGAAAAAATAAGGCTGAACTTTGCAAAAGAGCGAAACCAAAAGAGAAAATGCTGGAAAATCTCAACAGGTCTGGCAGCATCTGTAAGGAGAGAAAAAAGCTGACGTTTCGAGTCCAGATGATGCTTTGTCAAAGCTTTGACAAAGGGCCATCTGGATTCGAAATGTCACCTGTTTTCTCTCCTTACAAATGCTGCCAGACCTGCTGAGATTTTCCAGCATTTTCTCTTTTGGTTTCAGATTCCAGCATCCGTAGTAATTTGCTTTTTTCCAAAAGAATGTATTTGAGCCCCAGTTTAGTTCATCATGCAGTTCCAATACATCTTATTAATTTTCCTCCGCATTTTTATTTAAAGTCATCCACATGATTAGACAAACTCTTAGGCTATTGCTAAAGTAGTCAACACCAAGCTGTTATGAGCTCCACCAGACCAGTCAGTTTCAACTTTCTTTCTGTTCAAGTTTATAACGGAGAGGGAAGCCATCTGATGCCTTTTCTGTGCCTACTTGAGAAATCTAATCCCACTACTCAGCTCCCACCCTCCCCAACCCCCCTCTCTCCCACTAGCAATATAACTTTCCTCTAGTTCAAATATT
Organism: Mustelus asterias; assembly: GCF_964213995.1. Lineage (NCBI taxonomy): Eukaryota > Metazoa > Chordata > Chondrichthyes > Carcharhiniformes > Triakidae > Mustelus > Mustelus asterias. The sequence continues at coordinate 37,494,578 of NC_135827.1, forward strand.
TTTTCCATTTTCCCCAAAAAGGCACAGTGGTCTTTGCCTCAGATAATCTGTGACAAAGCATTCCCAGCTCCAACAGTGCTATTTACCTAAATAAATCACTTCCAACCTTTTGTTCTTTTAATAATAATTTTAAGCGAAAAACTATCCCACCACTGAATCCTGAATGAGAGGAAGTAGGTGATTCCAAAGTCACATTGGATCAATCTCTGAAAAAGGAATGGGGACCGAATTTCTTATCTACTGTCTTCAAAAAGTAACATTTTTAATTCTAATTTTTTCAGCAATAGATATTAATTTGATTTAAACTACCATTGAATAACAACTTGTATTTATATATTGTCTGGAGTGCAGTAAAATGCGTCAGCACTCCATTTTCTGAAATACTGTTACTTCAAAGACAAATAGATGTTCTTTATAAACAAAATTAAATCATAAAAATTACCTGGGATCTTGTTGGATCGGCTATTTTTAATGACTTGCTCTTTTCGATTTTGCAGAGCTGGGCTTTAGCCCTTCTCAATAGGTTTGCAACTCTTTTATCTGTCGTTGGCATCTTGTCTGCTTGTGCGAGCATATTACTAATAGCGGGTTTAAGAGTACCAGGTGTGAGCATGGCGGTGATGGAAGAATGTGGAGCAGGCTTGTCTTTATTGCCTGTGGAAGCAGCTGAACTGTTTTCAGTGTCACCGGTCACAGGCCCTACCTCTTCAGGTACAAGTCTGCCTTTCTTTGAGTGCTTATTCTTCACATCAGACAATGTTGAGGAAGGACCATCTCCCAGTGTCACTCCGCCTTTATCTATTGAATTCAACTTTTTGGCTCTCCCTGAACCTTTCTTCATTGAAGATGAAGCAGCTACATCCTCTGCAACAGCTCTGTCTTCATCCATTGTCCTGGGAAAGAGAAATAATGACGCAGCAGACTGAACCTCCGTCCCCTTACTCTGAGACTTCTTTTCTTTCTCTTTCCTTGTTTCTCGTTTATTTTCCTTTTCTTTGTCTCGATCTCTGTCTTTCTCAGACCCTTTCTCATTATCTTTCTCTTTGGATAAATCTTCAGTTAACCTGTCTTTGTTTTTTCCTTTGTCCTTTTGGACGCTTGGTGCTAATGATGGAAACAGTGGAGATGTTGGACTGGCCGAGTCTACAGTGAAGCTGTCCCCTGGAGTTGTCTGTCTAGACCCCAGCTTTGTGCGACTTTCTTTATCCTTCACTGTTCCCTCAGTCTGCACCAAACTACCAAGAGGGGGAGTTAAGGCACCAGTTAGGATGGAACTTACAGGAGATGAGGAGGCTACAGCAGCCTGCGGAGTGATTGGCGATAAGTCTGTAGAAATCAGTCGTCCACTTCTGGTTCTCATGGAGTGTGAGGGAGATTTCGGATCAGTGCGGCTTGGAATATGCATCTCTTTCTTCTTCCTTCTGGAAGAATGTCCTTTACCTGAAGCAGAAACCGAAGATCGGCCCACAGTATGCGACGACACAGTAACAGACTCAAAAATTCTGGAGTGAGCTTCACTAGGAGTGAATCGGGGAGCACGGAGTAGGGGACTTCTCTTATGAGTATCAAACCTGGAGGCAGGGTGAAGCTGAGAGAAAAAGCGAGGTGGCGGGGTGCTGGAGGATGCATGGAACCTAGATGGCAAGCCAACATCTTCAGGAGTCAGTGGTGAAGTTATGAAGTTATCGAAGATTGGTTTGCGGATGAGTCCCTCTTTGGCATACTTTGCTGAGGAGAAGTACTGATGCGATTCCGGCCTCAGGTTTTTGAGAGATGTCCATTTGAATGTTGGCTCTCTCAAGATAGACTTCCGCTTCTCCGGAAGAGCTGTTGGTGGTGGAATGAAAGGTATTGTTGGAGGCATCAGCCATGGAGAGTGATCAGACATGTTTGAAGATTGCTGTAGAGGAGGAGGGGGAGAAAGCAAGGGTGGTGGAGGAGATGATGATGATGTTGGCTGAGGTGATGAAGTTGGCAATTTCTTGCTCGCAGTATTGCTTCTTTCCGTCATTGAGAATCGGTGACCCTTTTTGTCCATGCCACTTGATTCACTGGACTGCGAAGCATTTAAGCAACTGTGCAAGTCTGTGGACTGGCTTGGTACTTCAGGAAGAGTGTGCAGTTCATCAGATGCCTGTGAATCAGTGGAGGTGACACTGGGGCTGCTTGACCTTGAAGAATCGGAGGACATTTGTGAAGAATGCTGTGAAACAGCACTGGACTTTTCACTAGACCCGCAAGATATTGTGCTAAACCGACCAGTTGGTGTTGACTCTAGCCGTGGAACCTTGACAGGAGGAACATAACTGTCATCTTCAATGAACCTTTTTGGAGTCTTAATTATCCTTGAGGAAATGGCACTGATTACTGGCATGATGAACTGACGAATATTTTTCAGCTGAGGTGAAGCCATCCGTTTCTGTGCTCCTTTTTTCGCTCTCTGCAGTAGCTGTTTTGCAATAGTTGCATCAGTTCTTTTTGTGACAGGAACAACTCTGACTGGTTTAGTTATCCTGCGGGGTCTCTGCCTGACATCAGTTTTCACCTCCTTGGTCACTGATGGTTTTGGTGTTGGTGTGACATCTTTCTCCTTACGAAATCTCTTTTGCTTCTTGGGTTGAGGTGGAACAAGCAGCTTTGGGACCGTTTTCAATCGCTCTGAAGATGGCGGCCTCCCTCTCCTCCGTTCAATCTTGCCCCCATTGCTGTTTACCTGTAGCTTAGCTTTCTTTAATTTGGACTGCAAAGGGGACAGTTTGACTGCCCTTAGCTTCTTGATTTTTGTTGCCTGCTGCAATAATGCAGAAGTTTTCTTTTTCACTTTCTTTTCCTTTTCACTTTTTTGTTTCTCTGTTTTCCCATTTGTTGCCTCCTTCTTGTCATGCGAAATATGAAGCTTTGGATTGCTGAACACTGGAGGCCGACCTCTCCTCCTCTCCCCACTGCTTAGTTCTTGCTTCTTTTCCTTTTCGACAGGCTTTAACTCAGGCTTGTTTGGAGGGGACAGTGCGGAGGATGAATCCGATAAGACATCTGAGCTCTGAGAAGAAAACGTCCTTTGTCTTCCTCGAAGCTTCCTTTGAGGTGATTCGACTAAAAGTTAAAGACAAATTTTTATGTTAAAAATTATGAAAACTCAAATCACCACAATATATTCAATACAAGGCAAATTACTTCTTCATCCACATTAATCACAGTAGCACCAACTGAAAAAGAGTGTTAAATCCAGAAAGCAGTTTTTATTAAGGATCTATAACAAATTTTATTTTCTTTCTTCCCTGATGTTGATGAACCTGCTGTTTTCCTTTAAGCATGATGTGGGGATGCCGGCGTTGGACTGGGGTAAACACAGTAAGAAGTTTAACAACGCCAGGTTAAAGTCCAACAGGTTTACTCACCTGAAGAAGGGGCTTAAGGCTCCGAAAGCTTGTGTGGCTTTTGCTACCAAATAAACCTGTTGGACTTTAACCTGGTGTTGTTAAACTTCTTACTTCCTTTAAGCAGGCAGCACAGGACCTTGGGTCGGGTTGAATGGGCCGTACTACGAGATGGGAAATAGTAGGAATAAGGATGAAAAATGTATTGGCTGAAATCCTCCCATCCCACCCGCCACCGGAATTCTAGTGGTCAGGGGTGAACCATGTAAACGTCCATTGAAGTCTGGCGGGAATTTCCAGTTTTCAGGCGAGCGTGGCCAGAGAATCCCACCCATTATCTTTAAAATCACCACAATGCAAAAGATATACATGTCCCTAAAATCAAAAGAAGAATATGTGGTGAAACACCAGCCAAGATGAATAATGAATTGAAAGGACTAAATCAATTTTAGCAAAAATACTTTTAAACATTACTCTTGGGTGAATAGGGCTCAGCTTAAGCCAACAAATGCAACTATCAGAGCAGCCAAACGGTTAGTGGAAATGATGATTAAGGATATTGGGATAGCAATGGTAAAATCCTTCTCCAGCTGGCTATGTTGAGATTGAGAGGTGGAGGGGGTCATGAGTGACCATGACAGGAGGGACACATTGGTGGCCAGGGAAGGTGTTGGCTTTCAGCTGCAATCTCCATGGTTTTAATGGGCAGAGGATTCCTGCTCCTATTGGATCTATATTCAGGTTAAGCATATTTTAAGATTTTACCTTTAAAGACCATCTATTAGGCTGCACTTCGACCGCGTTTTCCTGAACACTGCCAACGCCAGCTGTCTCCAAACAGCCCAATATGGCAGAGAGGTGACAAGCTTCTTGGCTGCATGTGAAAATATCTTAATGTCTGTCCCTGGCACAGGCCAGGCCAATGCCTACTTATGACTGCCTGGGAATTTCGGGCTCGAATTGTGCAATCTTTTTCTACCTGCCATTTTGGAGGCTTTAAGGGACTGCCAATCAAATTTCTCAGCCCCAATATTTGAACTTCTGAAACATTATGCAAATGTGCCATAACCTGGAGCTGTTCTTAGTGCAAAGAAGGTTTGAATGAGGATGTTCAAAATAATTAACAGTTTAAAAGAGCAAATGAGAAACTCTTTCCAGTGACAGAATAATTGGTAACCTATGTTTATAAGATATAGTTCTGCAGGCTTGGAGCATAGTTCCTGCGTTTGATAGGAAATTCTCTTGACAAACAATCATCATTAATGGTAAAAGCTCTTGTGTGGTGACTAATTACCAGGGTAGTCTTGCAGGGATCTATATTAGGCCTTCTCTTCTTCACCATTCAGATCAACAATTTGGATGAAGCCTTGAGCAGGTAAAAAGATTACTATCTGATCTAGAACTGATGGGGAAATAGACCCTCCTCCAGCATACAACATTTAGATAGGTGCGAATAGTGACCATCATGTTTTTTTCTGTCTGCTGCACTCACAAGTTCCTGCATATGTACCACAAGCTTTTATTCCATTCATTCTTCATTATCACCAGCTAGTCCAGCATTTACTGCCCACCTCTAATTGCCCTTGAGCAGGTGGTGTGCTGCTTACAACTGAGTAGCCTTCTGAGCCACTTCAGAGGATAGGTACAAGTCAACCACATCGTGCATGTCTGGAGTCACATGCAGGCCAGACCAGGTAAGGACAGCAGATTTCCTCCTGCAAAGAGCATTCGTGAAACAAACAGGTTGTTGCAATAGTCCAGTAGTTTCACAAACGTTATTGTTGAGAGCTCTCCAGCTGTTCACCCCTCGCCGTCGCCAGTGGGAATGGTGAACTTGGCACACGGCTAAATCTCCGCTCACTGGAGAATACCAGCTGCTGCCGACATCAGAGAATCCAGTCCTGGATTTTTATTCCGGGTTAATGAATTGAATTTAAATTCCTCCAGCTGCCATGATGGGATCTGAACTCATGTCTTCAAACCTCTGGATTACTAGTCCAGTAACACTAATACTATGCTACGATCTCCCTACAAATCGGCTTAGGCTGTAACAAAGTGCTTTACAGCCAATGAACTACTTTTAAAGTTAAGTTACTGATTTAAGGTAGGAAATGCAGCAGCTGATTCGTACACCTCAAGCTCTCGTAAACAGCAATGTGATTATGACCTGTTAAATGTTTTTCTGTGTTAGTTCAGGGGTGAATATTGACTAAGGCACCAGGAAGATCTCCCTCGTTCTTCAAAATTGTGTCATCGGACTTTTTGGATTCACCTGTGGAAACAGATAGGGGGTCAGTTTAGCCTCTGATCTGAAAGGAGTTCTGCCCTGGATTGTTAGCCTGGATATTCACGCTTAAGTGTCTGGAGTGGGATGTGACCCCAGAAAAGACTCCGAGGCGAGGGGTGAACAGCCGAAACAAAGTCAAAACAATTATTTTGTGTTTGAAGTGGGCATCTTTTGGTATCATTTACATCAGAGTTTTGCATATCAGCATCGCATCACACAGCACAAGAGTAAGTAAGGTGCGTAGAAGCATTCCTATTTGTTTCTTGCAGAATCTGTGAGGACTGGCAGTTTCTCCACAACCTCAAAGTGGGCCTTCTGGTTTTACAAGAGAATAATAACAATGGTTACAGTATGTAATCTAGCTAGTTACTAACAATAAACTAAAACCAGTTGACTGCGTATCGGCAACTTAGTAACTTTAATCAGCTTCTACATGGAACAGTGCAGAAATAAAATTTAAAAAGAGTGAAGGTAGAGCTAGCGAAGAGAATTTTGTACACTTTACAGCAGGAAATATTTCTACGTTGTCGCACCAGGGAGACTCAATGGTACATTCAGTTAGTACACTGTGCATCTGAGGTATGAGATTGAATCTAGTCCAAGTAAATGGAATAAACCTTTCCCCTCTCTCTAAGGGTCTCTTGTGAAATAACATTACGCTAAAGTGTGCAAGTTTTGTGTCTTTTTCAGCTGCCTATGCGCACATGTCCCACAAATAAATCTTACGGTCCGATGCGAATCAACTGATAGCATTCTCGCCTCTGAGTCTTTTCTGGGGTCACGTCCCAGTCCAGACACTTAAGCGTGAATATTCAGGCTAACAATCCAGGGCAGAACTCCTTTCAGATCAGAAGCTAAACTGATCCCCTATCGGTTTTCTCAGATGAATCCAAAAGGTCCAATGACACAATTTTGAAGAACGAGGGAGATCTTCCTGGTGCCTTAAGTCAATATTCACCCCTGGACTAACACAGAAAAACATTTAACAGGTCATAATCACATTGCTGTTTATGAGAGCTTGATGTGTACGAATCAGCTGCTGCATTTCCTACCTTAAATCAATAACTTAACTTTAAAAGTAGTTCATTGGCTGTAAAGCACTTTGTTGCAGCCTAAGGATGTGACTGGTGCTTTATAAATGCCATTAACTATTTAAACTTTGTAATCAAAAATATAATTTCAAAATATATAGCTGACAGCAAATTGGGAGGAATAGTCGACACTAAGAAGGACTGCAACAAGTTACTCGAAGGCGTGAATAAACTTGCAGAATAGGCATACAATTGGTCAATTAATTTTAACATAAATAAGAGGCATTACATTTTTGTAAGTAAAATAAGGAGATTAAATATTGGTTCAAAAATAAGATTCTGTGGCCCAGATTTTTGCCATGACGGAATGGCCAAAATTTCTAGACTCACCACCAAACCTGGCATTTCTCATTTTTGTGGTGATGGGACTGGACAGGATTCAAGAATGCACACTTTGCAGAGGCAGCTGGCCAATTAAATCACAAGCTGCCTCCACTGAAGTGGGATTTTGGAAGAACAGGAGTGTAGAATGCAGATTAGAACAAATAAGAGGTCCAAACTTGGTGGATGCATTTGGATAGCCAGGATAGCCCTATAGAGGGGTAATGTACCCCTTTGGAGAGAGTCCTGGGACAACTTTGGGAGAGATAAGACACCATTTGGATTTGTTAAAAGTGAACATGAATATGCACTTTTTATAGACAAACTAATTGGAAATGTCATGCTGTAAAAGAGCTGTTCAGCTGTCAAGGAAATGGCAAAGAGCTGCCCAGCTATCAGGGAAATGGTAAAGAGTTGTCCAGCTGTCAAGGAACTGTCCGGCTGTCAAGGAATTGTGAAAACTGTCCAGCGATCAAGGAACTATAAAAGAGCTGTCCAGCTTTCATGGAAATGTTGAAGAGTTGTCCGGCTGTCGAAGAACTGTTCATCTGTCAAGGAACTGACCAGCTGTCAAGAAAATGTCCAACTTCAAGAACTGTAAAAGAGCTCTCCAGCTGTGAAGAAATTGTCCAGCTGTCAAGGAACTATTTGTTAAAACTGCAAAATAGCTATCCAACTGTCAAGGAACTGTCTATCTGCTATGGAATTGACCAGCTGTCACGAAGCTCTCAAGGAGCTGTTCAAATGTCAAGGAACTGCAGAAGTGCTGTCCAGCTGTCAATGCACTGCAAGAGTTGTCACACCTGTCCAGTAAGCTTTTAAAACATGCCCAGGAAGTGCCAAGGAGCTGTCCAGGTATCTAGGTGAGTTGGCATGAAGAAGGTTAACAACAAAGGGTGGGATGCATGACATCGGGGTTTGGGGACAATGGGGATGGGTAGAAGGACATGGCTTGGCATAGGTTTTTTTTATCCTTTCGTGGGACATGGGCATCACTGGCTAGTCAGCATTTATTGCCCATCCCTAGTTGCTGTGGCTCTGGCGTCACATGTAGACCAGACCAGGTAAGGACAGCAAATTTCCTTCCCTAAAGGACAGTAGTGAACTAGATGGGTTCTTCCGACAATCACTAATGGTTTCATGGTCATCAGCAGATTCTTAATTCCAGACTTTTTAATATTGAATTCAAATTCCACCATCTGCCATGGCGGGATTCGAACCCGGGTCCCCAAAACATTAGCTGAGTTTCTGGATTAATAGTCTAGCGATTAAACCACTAGGCCATCGCCTCCCCTAGGTGAAGGCACATGGAGTGCAAGGGGTGAAGATTGGAGAGATGTTTTTTCTATTTATATAGTGCTGGAGCACAGGGGCAGGCCATGCGCCCAGCCGACCTCTGCACCCAACAGCCTATGCATCTATTCTGGGGTCATCTGCCCTAACTCTCTTGTCAGCCCCCACTAACACCCACCAACTGAAATTCCGACACACAGGTGGCCATTTTTAAAGGTCGCGTTCACTGAGCTGGAAATTATCTAACAAACACAGCCTGGGGGAGAAAATCTGGGCCTGAATTGGGTAGAGGAGCAAAGTGATCTGGGGACACAATTACACAAATCACTACAAGTTTTGATGCAGGTCAATAAGGCTGTAACAAATGAAAACATGCACCAGGATTTATTGCTAGAGATAGAACTCAAGAAAGTAGAGAAGCCAATCTAAACTTGTACTGAACCTTGGTTAGAACACACTTGGACTGGTTTGTACAGCTCTGATTGCCAAATTAAGAAACAGACATAAAGGCATTGGAAAAGGTGCAAAAATGATTTACAACAAAAATACGAGAACTGTAAGATTATACCAACCAGGAAACAATAAGCAGGGTTTGGTCTCTGGCTGGAGAGTAACCCATGAGGCATTTAAAATTATGAATGGTTTTGGCAGAGTAGACACAGAAAAGGGTTTGCATTTATGGGAATGAGCAACCTTAGAGGCCATCAATTCACTGAGAAATCATGCAAGGAATCTAGTCAATTTTCACTATCTGGAGAGTTGTGGCAATGTAGAACCTTTTACCCCAGGGAGTGTTTGTGGTGGAATAGATGTAATTAAGCTATACAAGCATGTTAGGGAGAAGAGAATAGTGGGTTATGCAGAAAAGAGTTCGATGAGAAGGAGAGAAGGTTATAGTGGAGCATAAAGACTATATGTTGTAAGTCTTCCTTTTTTTCATGCATCTATTGACTTGTTTGTCTAAAGCTAACTGATCTTTGTATTCTGTTGTAAGAGTTATCCAGCTACTAAGAGCACTAAGGATGCATTAGCCAAACATCCGGTTATTGAAATTCAAACACAATAAGCTAGCAAATAAACAATACAAACACAAATAGAACTGAACTACACAGACTCATGAAAATTGTGAATCAAAGATTTGGAGACCACTGGTTCAGGTTTCCTCTAACTGACTACAACTTGTATTTGTACAGCAACTGTAAAGTAGAAAATGGCACAAGTCACTTTAGAAATGGAGGGAGAAAAATAAGAAGCTGATGCTGAGTCACGGTGAGAGGATTATGAGAGAATGTCAATAGGCTGGTCAATAGATTTGAAAAGATTTGAAAACTACCAAATAAACCTGTTGGACTTTAATCTGGTATTGTGAGACTACTTACTGTGCCTACCCCAGTCCAACGCCGGCAACTCCACATAATAGATTTGAGAGTGAGCTGCAGCTGGAGAAGCAAAAGGACCGATCTCTCAGTGAAAATACCTACTATCAGTGAAGAAAGGAAAGGAGCATGCACCAGAATCAAAGTTGAAGAACCAAAGAACAGGACAGACGGGCTGCAGGGAAATCTGAAGGCACAGGCCGGGATCTTAAGTTCAATGCTCCAGGAAGGCCAATACCGATCAGTGAGAAGCAGGGCGAAAGGTCAATGGGTATAGAGCCCAGTAGGATATGAATGGCTGTGTTTTGGACAGGTTAGACTTCATGCATTGTGAAAGACTGAAGGCTAGCAAGGACATCAAAGTTGTAGATGTGACAAAACCATCAATAAACTAACCGACTTTGTGAGCATATGTTTCAGCAGCAATGGAAAGGCGGTGACGGGAGAGGCAGGCATTGCTGCCCAGGTAGGTGTAAGCAATCAGGGAGATGAGGTTTGAAGTATAGTTCTGGCTCAAACAGGACACCAATTTGCATTGTCTGCTTCACCTTAAGCAAATGGCCATGGAGAGAGGAGTCAGTGGCAAGGAAACCAAGTTTAAGATAAAGGACAAAAATGATAGCATTGCTGCTTCTGATGTTCACTTAGAAGGGGTCATGACTCATCCACAACTTAACGTTGCAAAGCCAATCTGAGAACACAAAGATTATCCTGGGAACAAGGTGAGTGACAGAGAGGTAGTTGGATATCAATATACAGAAGAAAAAACAAATGCTGCCATTGTGAGGTAGTATGTAGATGAGGAGGTAAAGAGACCAAGGGAAAATTGTAGAGAAAAATGCGTTGTGCAGGAAGATAAGTAATCACTGCAAAGACTCAGGCTGTGTTCAGACAAGAGGAACGGAACCACGTAAGCACAGTCCCATGGAACAGGGCAACAAGGAGAGTGCATAGCTGAGGATACTACAGAAAGGTCTCCGGCACCACAGCCATACCATCACTCACAAAACCATGCATAATTCAGCCATGAACTAGAAATGAAAAAGGCAGAGCCACAGCTAGAATGTGACAAGTTACGTAGCTCATCAAGCCTGAAAAAGTATGCTTCTCTTTAGGAACACTGAGTTTAAAGCCATTCTCATACTGGGTTCTTTCACCATTCAGAAGCTAACTTTCCAAAGCAAATATATAAATAGCTCTTTAGAAGTTATTCACCTGAATTTACCAATTTAGTGGAAAAGGAAAATTGTGCTGTGAATCTAATTGGTTTCTTTCAAAGAGACAACATGAGCACAATGGGCCAAACAGCCTCCTTTCCACAATGTTATTTTAGCACCAGTGTTAACCCACTTTGGATTAACATCAACATTAAAGCCATGCCCATTGGAAAATCTATGCTGTGGTCTTTGCTTGAGGCAGAGGTTCAGATTCCAATCATCCTGAACATATAGATTTTTTCCCTAACTCCTTTTTCATTATTTTTGTGATTACCTTAAGTTTGTGACCTCTTATTACCATTTTGCTGCCCAGTGGGAACAAGCCATCTGTTTACATTATAAAACTTCATAATTTTATCAAGCCTTAATCTTAGAGAAAAGGAAGGAATCATGGTTTTGGCTCTAGATTGGAAATATTACCGTTTATTCTCTCTCACCACACATCCGCCTGTTTCCAGCATTCTGTTTTTACTTTAGATTTCCAGCATCTACAGTATTTCACCTTTTGTCACCCCTGAATCTTCTCACCCCCAATAAAAAAAGTCCTAGCTTGTCAACTCTCTCTTGATAACTGCATAAATTCATACTAATGCAGAAAAAGTGCCCAACCCTGATGATCCCAAAACCTCACCAAAAAACTCAACTGGTACAGAAACTGAAATCTAAACAGAAAATGCCAAAAATACTCAGCACAACTGGCAGCATCTGTGGAGAGGGAAAAAGAGTTAACGTTTCAGGATGATAGTCTTTTCTTAAAAAGCAAGAATAGGCTACTTCCTTTGGGCCTTATAAAACGACCTCTGCCCTACTGCCAGTCCCTGCCTACCCAGAATTGCCATTTCTCCTCAACATGATTGTCAATTGGTTCCCTGTCAGAACTGGTCCTTTTCCTGCACTCTCAAACCAGAAAGCTCCATAGTGAAGCTCGCCAAATCAGGGCAGAATAGCAACAATGGGCAAAGCAAAAGGTTTTCGCCAGATGTTAAATTGGCCCCAGGGAATGCGTATATATTTTATTTACGAACAACAATATTTTCCAAATGTCTAATGGTGAAGGGTCGAGCAGTGTTTGAAAGCTGCCCACATAAGTTCTCAGGTGTATATATTTTTATAAATCTTTTTCAATTCTTAAAGCAGAAATTCCTACTATCGTTCTGTTGAAATATCAAAATATGAGCTGGAAGAATTTGCAATTCTTAAAGTTATTTTTCCTCTGTTATGAACGAGAGGTTTGAGCACAACATCAGACACAAAGATCAAAATGCTAAAAACAGAATCATATGAGCTTTAGTGATGGCCTATTAGCACATTCCCCAGTGAAGCATTAAACAATGCAAACTAGAGGGAAGCAATTGAGCCATAAACAGGATGTAGAAAAAAAAAAGTCAGCTCAAATTAGGCTCTTGATTGCTACCTAAAAACATCTGCTCAAAAGTCTGCACATCTGGAAAGCAGATGAGGACAGGTCCACGCTCAGCTTTGATGCACCTTGGTAGTCCAACAACCTATTGTCCAGTTCCCACAACATGACTGTTTGGATAAGGTATGAGTAAGCTTCCACCATCTATCAAATTAAACCCAGAGGATGTCAGGCTCTATAGCGATGGACAGAAAACTGAAAAGAAATGGGAATTTTAACTTGAAACCTAGAAATTGGACTTTTGTTTGATGAAATCCAACTTAAAATTTCAGCAAAATATAACCAGTGAAAGATGTCTAATGCTGAACATTATCCTATGAACCAGAAAACTGAATAAACAACCGAAGCAACTTATAAAGAAAGAGCTTGATTTGGAGTGTTGTTTTGTATGGATGTGAGACTTGGACCTTACAGAACAAGAGGACCAATTTGCTAAATGGTGTTAAAATGTGGTTTTGGAGGAGAATGGATAGAATCAGTTGAACAGAAAAAAGTAACAATGGATGAAGTGCTGTAGAAAGTGAACAAACAAAATTTGTTGAGTATAATTTGGAACAGATAGTCTAGTAGAGAGCACATCTCAATAATAAACAGACTTGTAAGTGATGTTATAGAGGGGAGATTTCAAGGAAAAAAAGGCGAGGAAGGAAGAAAATATCAATGCTGGATGGATTTATTTTAAATTAAGGAAGTTACTGGCAAATGAAAAGGCTGCACAGGATAGAGTGACATGGAATATAGGACAAGGACCTGTCTTTGAGCAGAGCCCACATGATGATGATGAGAACGGGTGATCAATGTTTTTGTGTCTATAGACACAGAACAAAAAAGGCAACATTTACCTCTCTGGGGTCTGGAATGGCATCTTGTAGGGCTTCGTACACTGTTGTCATCTGAGCAAAAACCCAAAAACTGTTCATCCTGAAAGACAAATATAGTCAAAATATGAAATTAGGAAAGCACACATTTGGACTGACGAGGAGGAAGAACGTCTATTTTAAAACAAAAACAGAAAATGCTGGAAAATCTCAGCAGGTCTGACAGCATCTGTGAAGAGAGAATAGAGCCAACATTTCGAGTCTAGATGACCCTTCCTCAGAATGGAAAATCTATTTTAACTTTTGGGCAATAGAGTGGTGCAGCTTCATCCATCCCAGCAGCGAAGAAGCCCCAACATCTTTTAAATATAGCAAGTCAGCTGCACCAGGGCACCAAACAGGCATCCAGTTCAGTTCATTGAACTAAACTTTCAAATTGGCTATGGCAGCCACCAGCAAGCTAATTTGCCATGCAGAGAAGAGCTTGTTTTTTATATTACCTTTCACACCCTCAGGACACCCCAAGTTCCTGAGTTAATAAATTGCTTTTATGTGCAGTCAATCTTGTTCTTGGCAAATGTCAAACCCAATTTGCACACAGCAAGATGCCAACTCTGAAAGTACCATGGCTCTACTTATGAAGATTATTGTTCAACGATTAGCATGATACAGCTGTAAAGTCTTGTTCACTAGAATGACACGCAAATTTTGATTCCTGTCCGTTCTTTCATCACCCCTGTCCTCATTGGCTACCAATTACATAACATCTCAAATCTAAAATTATTGCTGAAAAGGGAGCCCCGTGCCGGAGCTTTTCAACCTCCACTCATCCGGACAAACACAGGAACACCAAATTTCAAGCAATAACAATGATTTATACTGCAGGAGAACTGGTTGGCAAGTTGACTCTGATTGGCCAAATTACTGCCATGGAGAAAGCAACATGAAACTATAAGCTCCCAGATAATTAAATAAGGTGTTAGGCTTGAACATATTCTGTTTGTTTGCAGAGACTGGGTCCCTGCATATGAATATATGTCACTTCCAGCAAGCATAAAGGAGTATGTTACGAGTTAGACTCATTGGGCGGAATTTTCCCAAACCGCCCACCACGGGAATCATAGTGGGCGGGACACAGACCATGCAAAGATCCATTGACCTCGGGTGGGATTTTCTGGTTTCGGGGTGAGCGTGACCTTAAATTGGTTGTTAGTGTGGCTGTTAACGCACTCAGGGTTGTTCAGCAAGTGTTGCCCAAGCTCAACAACATGTTTTACTTTTCAACAACATCAAACTTTAAAATCTTATTCATTTTTTTAAACAGCCCCATGATTTCCCAGCACAAGAGGCTGTTATTTTTTTTTAAAAGAACAAAACTGGTTACTTCTAAGCCCAATAAGTGATGCTCAGCTAACTAATGTTAGGTAAACTAGACAAACTGGACCTGTACATCATAAGCAGCACGCACCATCCTGGAACTGAATCATAGGAACATTGACAGGAGCAGAAGTAGGCCATTCAGCCCCTCAAGCCTTCTCCACAAATTAATAAATCATGGCTGAATTGGTGTGGTCTCAACTCCACTTTGCCATCTGTCCCCCATAACCCTGGACTTCCATGTCTATAAAAACATCTGTCTATGTCTGCCCTGAATAAATTTTATGATCCAGCACCCACTGTTTTCTGGGGAAGAGAGTCCCACATTCTAACGACCCTTCAAGAAGAAAATACTCATCTGTCTTAACAAGTAGACCTCTTAATCTTAAACTATTCTCTGGTTCTAGTCTCTCCTGTAAGTGGAAACATCCCTATTAATACATATTTCAAGAGGCATGTGTTACATTGTACAAATTTAAAAGATGTGAATTACAGTCCCAGCTCAGTTGGTAGCACTCCTCAGCTCTGAGCCACGAGGCCCCAGGTTCAAATTCCACTCCAGGGCTTGAGCTCAAAAATCAAGGCTGACATTCCAGTGCAGTACTGAAGCAGCACTACATTGTCAATGTGCTGTCTTTCGGGTCAGATATTAAACCCAGGCCCCTATCTGCTTGCTCCGGTCAATGTATAAGATTCCCATTGTATTATTTCGAAGAAGAGTAGGAGAGTTACCCCATTGTCCCGCCCAATATTTACTCTTCAATCAATATCATGAAAAGAACAGATTACCAGTCATTACCATTTGTGGGAGTTTGTTGTGTGCCTATGCTATTGTGGTTCCTACATTTCAACAATGACTACACTTTAAAAAGTATTTTTTTGGTGATATGGACTTTACAGAGATGTCCAATGGGCATGGGAAATGCTATTTAAATGCAAGTCCCTTTTCTTTTACGACTTTGCCTTTAATTTAACTATTGGTACTTTATTAGATTCTGGTTATTTTGCATGCAGTCTTTCAAACTAATTTCAGTCAGTCTGATTTTGAGTGATTGGAATGATGTTTCATCACCTAACAATAATGAAGTTTGTAAGATTGCTATGATCTGGGACCGTATTTTTAATTTAGGATAAAATGGAGCAATGAAGAGGATCGTGGGAGTCACGTGACCTGTTCTGAATTCTGCCCGAGAACAAGCCTGGGAGGGCTTGATTGTTTATGGGGCACAGGTTGTCTTACTGGGAAGGTGGTGGAGATATCCACACGTGTAAACAATGATGAGAGCAGCCGTGCTGATGGTAAGAGAGACTGGTTCCTGGAGAACGAAGTGTCCATGTAAGGGCCACAGTAAATAAAGTATAACCGTGAAGGTGAATTTTCGGTTGTTTAAAAGTTAAATGGTTGAACTTTTCCGTAGTTTAAATTATAAGTTGCCTACTCAAATAATAACACTCCTTTCAAGTAAAGCAGCCTTTCATTTGCACCTTCTTCAATTTGGTCTACTGTATTCGCTGCTCCCGATGTGGTCTCTTCTACACTGGGGGACTAAAGGCAGACAGGGTGACCGTTTTCAGAACCCCTTCGCTCAGCCCGCAAGCATGACCCCAACTTCCCTGTTGCTTGCCATTTTAAACCAGGAGGAGGAGTTTAGACTAGTTCGGCAGGGATAGGGGACTTCAGAGCATTATAAAATAGGACCACAGCATACTATAGTAAAGGAACCAAGACCGAGGGAGTTCAGCCATGTTGAGTTCCGAGGGAGTAAGGCTTTAATGTACTTTAATGCAAGGACTATTATAGGTAAGATTGATGAGTTTAAAGCATGGATTAACAGAGATGTAGGCCAGAATTCTCCCAAAAAAATTCTAAGTATCGAATTCACATGAGAAGTGAAGTAATTCACGCTGGGTTTTTCACTGGGAGCTCAGAGGAATCTCCCACACTCTGTGATTAGCATGTATATCATTAAATATGGGGGGGGTGGGGCATATTCCCACCCGAGAGGCCGGCAGCACAGCACTGAGCAGGCCACTACGCATGCGTCAATCTGTCAGCGCCGAAATTGGCATGTGCACAGTAGCCCCGCACTGCCGGTCTCTCGATTGCTGCATCGCCAGCCCTCTCCCTCCGCCCCGCCCCCCTGACCATTCCTGGGCCCGTTCATTACATTTAAATTATTATATTAAATTATATTAAAATGACCATTTAAATGGTCTTGGTGCCTCCCCGCCAATTTCCAGTGCGGAGCAGTCACCGCCGGAAATCCGGCCCTTGGAGATGCTATCGGGGTGGGAACACATGCGCAAATCCCATAAATCAGCCGACGCAAGAATCTCCCAGCCCGCTGCACTAATGGGAGAATCGCCCCCGTAGTTGAGAGAGATGCAGGACTGGCATCTCAACAGACCTGGGTATAGGGTCTTCAGGCGAGACAGGGGAAGGTATAAAAGGGGTTAAGAAGTTTTAGGGGACCCTTGCCTTTGTCAGTTACGGCATAGATTATAAGAGCAGGGAAGTTATGCTGGAGCTGTACAAAACTTTGGTCAAGCCACTGGAGTACCGTGTGCAGTTCTGGTTGCCTCACTATAGGAAGGATGTGATTGCACTGGAGGGGTGCATTGAGGATTCACCACAGTGTTGCCTGGGATGAAGCATTTGAGCTACAAAGAGAGTCTAGCTAGGCTCGGGTTGTTTTCTTTAGAATGGAGAAAGGTGAGGGGAGACCTGGTTGAGGTTTATTAGATTATGAGGGGTATGGACAGGGTGGATAGGAAGTAGCTGTTCTCCTTAGGTGAAGGGTCAATAACAAGAGGCAGAATTTAAGGTGAGGGGCAGGAGGTTTAGAGGGCATTTAAGGAAATATTGTTTCATCCAGAGGGTGGTGGGAGTCTGAAATGTATTGCCTGGGTAGCAGTAGAGGTGGGAAAGCTCACAACCTTTAAAAATAATGTGATGAGCACTTGAGATGTCATAACATTCAAGGCTATGGGCCAAGTGCTGGAAAGTGGGATTAGTGCAGATTTAATGTAGTTTTGTCAGTGTAGACTCAATGGGTTGAGGGGCCTATTCTGTACTGTATGATTCTAAACTCAAACCTTGCTCTCATTCCCATATGGACTTCCTTGGCCTGTTGCAATGCTCCAGTGAAGCACAACACAAGCTGGAGGAGCAACATCTCATCTTCTGATCATGCACATTACAGCCGTCAGGACTCAACATTGAGTTCAACAACTTTTAGACAGTGACCTTTCTCCTTCATCTTAGCTCCCTTTTTTCATATCCCATACATTTTTGTCTCGAGGCCTCCCTTTCCCCACTTTCACATGCCAGATCATCTGTCTCTAGTTTTTAAGTTTGCTACAGCTTTGTTAATATCTCTCCCAGCTGCAGTACAATATCAAACATATTTTCCCTCTCTTTTAATTCTGATGAGGAGTTAGGTGGACTTGAAAAATGAATTCTGTTTCGTCTCCCTACAGATGTTGCCAGACTGCTGAGTTTTTCCAGTATTCTGTTTTTGTTTCAGATTCCAGCATCTGCAGTATTTTGTTTATTTTAGTGTTTAGTCAATGTTCCTTTTAATTTGTTTAATAATCTTAAAACTTGAAATGTTGCTTGATCCTCCCATTCAGTCACTTGAAGTTCAAATAGCTTTTAAGACATTAATAGTCTCTATGAGGATCGTAACAATTAAAAAAGATTGGCATTTTTTAGTGCCTTCCACAGCTACAGGATCTCCCAAAGCACTTTACAGTAAATGAGCACTTTTGAAACGTAGCCACTATTGTAATATAGGAAACACGGCAGTCAATTTGACAGTAACTTCTACAAACAGCAATGTGACCGTGACCAAATAATCTGCTTTAGTGGTACTGGTTGAGGGATAAATATTGAGCACAACACTGGGAAGAACTCCCCTGCTCTTTTTTTCACAACTAACAGTGCCAAGGCATCTTTTGCATTCACCTGAGGAACAATGGAACCTCGGAAAAATCTCTCATCCAAAAGACTGTCAGAGTTGCAGCAAGGCTGGGCTACCATCCAAAAGGTTGATGACCCTGTCCAAAATGCTGGGAATTGTGTGTTTCCTAATCAGACAGAGGATATGCAAAGAATGATAACACTGGCAAGAATGAAATTGGGGGAAGGAAGATTGAATAGTTAAGAGCTAGGTCAAAAAATTGAGTTGGAGTAGCAGTCAATAAATGACTCATTATTTCAATAAAAATATGAGTGGAAATGTGTGGAGGAGAAACAGCATGTCAGGTGTGCTATTGAAACATATAAAAAACATCTCAGTGGAACAATAACAGAATAGTAACACTGAATAAAGAGTTTGGATCCTGAAAGAGCAAGAAGGGTCATTTATTAGGCAACCATGATTCTTGAGGATGCTAGAAGATGCTCCTCAAATAAACTGGGCCAATCAGAGAGTTCATACTCCAATAGCCCAACCTGATTGAAGTCATGACGGGGGAGGAGAGAAACCTAGGCAATGCAGAGACATAAGAGCTCTTGGCGGAGCAAAAGAAGAAATTAAGGTCCCACCCCCTTCCTGCTGTCTCATTCACCAGCTGAGAATAGAGGTGGTCTATTCCAAGGTCTCTGCTAACATTGTTTTATAGTGTAGTGCAATGAGGTGAGTTTACAGAGTGAAATTGTGTCCAATGTACCATTACTGAGATTGCAATCTCTGTGCGAGGAAGTGTGGGCACGAGGTATCCTGTCACTCTGTGTTATGCCACCCACCCTACTTTTGCCCTTTTTATTTTGTCTTTATTCTATCACCTCCTTTTCATTAATACTCCATTTGAAGCACATGCTCTGCTTTCCCAATCAATTTTTATTTGATAAAGAAAGTCTTCCCCTTGTTGCCAGAGATGAGAATATTAAAAACGTCCCAGTCAAACATGAAAGATTCCCAGAAAAGTTAGCTGTTTCAGGGTCCATTTAAACTGGAGATGCGTCAGTAGCTGCAACACAAGAGAATTAACAGCGAGAGTATTAAAAGCTCCATTTATTTTCAGGTGAGTTTGTCTTTAAAATAGAGAATTAACAGGTGGGTAAATGAATAAAAGGGAAGTCATGGACAGAACAGTCCCAAATGGAATAAAAACAGAAAATCTGGGAATTCTCAGCAGGCCAGGCAATTTCTGTGCAGCAGTAATGAATGGATGTTGAATGGCACAGTTTTGATGAATGACATGTTTTCCTTCTGGGCCTTTTTCTTATGAGTGAACTCAAAGACCAGGAAGCAATGTATTTGTGGGTAGCAGTTAACATAAGATGATGAGAATTTTAGTAGATATAGGATTAGTAATGTTGACTGACATCTTACAACAGGTTAGTTTGTGTTATTGGCTACAGTTTTCAGGGTTTGTCTTAGATTTAATATGCAAATGTTTGTACCAACATTATTTTTGCTACTGACCTGGTTTTCAAGTGTACTCAACAGCTTGTATGGGACTGGAAGCAAACAGATCTCTTTTTGAAACATACATCTCCAGTGGGAAATACCCTAATCATTTTGCAAATGTGCAGCAACTTGGGTGAAAAGTAGTCATATTTTCCTTCACCTACTCAAATTCACCCTGTTGTTTTAAATGCTTTTTGTACCAATGGTTGTTCTGTATCTATTCCCATTTATGCAATCTCCTGTGAGGGCACATTTTTTTGTTGCTAGCATAATGTACTGATATAGCATACTGCAGTGTGGGAGGTGACAATATACAATATACTTATTAAAATAACATCATGAGGTTCTCATAGCTTTGTGGGTAAATGGGCACACAGTGGACATAATTGCACTACATGGACTGCAGCAATTCAAGGAAGTTCATGGCCACCTTCTCAAGGTCAATTAGAGATGGGCAATAAGGGGTGGCCTCGCCCGCAATGCTCACAGCGCGTGAATGAATTTTTTAAAAACTTAGGTTCAAACTAGCCAAGTAAGTTTACAATAATTCATCTTAGCACCTTGTGTAATTGATTAGCCAGTGCTCCATCTCCGAGTTGCTATCCAGTGAGCCTGGCTTAACAGTGCGAGTGCGGATACTGGATTCTATAGTGATGCTAACCAGAATCAAATAATCACTGAACGAGAAGGTTCACATATGAAGACTGCCCTGTCAGCTCTATGTATTTAACATCAGTGGAGCTCTATTCTATCAAACGTCAGCATTTTCAGGAGAAATGAGGTGAAAAATATTGCTTTACAATGAAAAGTCTAACATTGGGCCCGCTTTTACCATTTTGATTCTAAGTGCTGAATCTGGGTGCAATTCAGATCCGACTTGGAAATCTATTCTCAGGCGCCCCCATACGCAAAGAGCAGATAAAGTGACCTGGGAGCGAAAAGTGGGAGCAATGGCCCTCACAGACATCGCCCCACCCCCAATGCAAATGCATTTAAATCGCCGTTGCGCCCATTTCGGGCGCAATTCGGATCATGGCCATTTTCGGGCCTTGGTAAAGTGGGCATCTGCCTGGGCGCGGATCGCATTAATTGCCTCATGCCCAACTTTACCCAGTTTTTGCGCCCAAAAACAGGCACGGCGCAACGGTAAAATCGGGCCCATTATCTCCAACTATGAGGCCAGAAATTCAATAGATATGTGAATTCTGTTACAATGCTCAGGCACAAAAAATCTGCATCTCTTTGCCCCATTTAGTTTCTCCATTTCATAGAATCCCTACGGTGCAGAAGGAGGCCGTTCAGCCATTCGGCCCATCAAGCTTGCACTGACAACAATTTCTCATATCCCCATAACCCCACATATGACATTAAGGGGCAATTTAGCATGGCTAACCCACTTAACCTGCACATCTTTGGAGTGCAGGAGGAAACCCGTGCAGACACGGGGAGAAGAGGCAAACTCCACACAGTCACCCAAGGCCAGAATTGAAGCAGGGTCTCTGGCACTGAGACAGCAGTGCTAACCACTGAGCTACCATGCCGCCTCACTTACTTTCTATTCACTAATCCGCTCTTCCACTTTGTTTTTCACTCTTAACATTTTCCTCTTTATAGCTGTCGCACTTTTATTTCCCACTTTACATACTAGAGACCCGAGTTTTTGTTAGGCTAGGGTATTAGGTTACAGAATCAAGGTGGGTAAGACTGAGTTAGATCAGCCACAACCTAATTGAAGAGCATAACAGGATGGAGGGACAGAATGGCCTTCTGTTCTAGCCACGTTTGCAGGTACTGGGTCCTGGTAACCATGTGACTGATAACGCATGAACTGGTAGATGGTTGGCACAGAACTCAGAGTGCTGCATGCAACTGTTTTATATGCAAGAAGTGGACATTATGTTCACCTTGCTGAATAGATGCTTGATATTCTTTGCCTCGAAAAACATGTGGTTAAAAGTCAAGCCGCTGG
The DNA here is from genome assembly GCF_964213995.1 of Mustelus asterias. Classification (NCBI taxonomy): domain Eukaryota; kingdom Metazoa; phylum Chordata; class Chondrichthyes; order Carcharhiniformes; family Triakidae; genus Mustelus; species Mustelus asterias. Next base: position 37,516,541 of record NC_135827.1, read on the forward strand.
AATCTTGTTTTACATGGCCTATCCAACATCATGGAAACTTGGTCAAAATAACTTTACTTTGTATTCTGAATATCCAATATTCCACCTCTGAGTCACATATTTGTTTGTGTTTAAGCAGGAAAAGATCCACTCTTGTTGCAAACCAGAAATACAATTCCTCTCCTCAATGAAAGTGCTTTTTATTATTCTTTTCATAGAATGTGGACATTGCTGGCAAGTCCAGCATTTGTTGCACATCCCTAATATATTTTTTGCAAAAATATACTTTATTAATATAAAATCTGAAAGGCACCATTACAAAACATGTCAAATAACAGTTAAGTGCAAGATATTCACATTTTCTACAGAGATCGAGATGCACTCTGAGGTGCATTACAAACATTTCAATGTTTTCATTACAGGGAATCGGTCATGTTTCACTCTGAGGTGCTTCGATAAAGTTGCACGCAGTTAGGATTAAGTACACATTGCCCTTCATCAGAATGGCTTGCCAGGCCATTTCAGAGGGCAGTTAAGACTCAACCACATTGCTGTGGGTCTGGAGTCACATGTAGGCCAGACTGGGTAAGGATGGCAGATTTCCTTCCCTTAAGGACATTATTGAACCAGATGGGTTTTTATAACAATCGATAATGGTTTTGTAGTCTTCATTACTGACACTAGCTTTTACTAGCTACAGATTTAATAACTGAATTTAAATTCCACCAGTTTGAACCCATGTCCCGACAGCATTAGCCTGGATTACGAGTTCAGTGACACCATCGCCCCAAGTGACAAAAGCTGTATTCAACAGAATGTGTTTTTATTTGTAGCAGTCTTGTACACAGACACTGAAAACTGTAATTACACACAGCAAAATATTACGGTCAAGAAATACAGAATTATAACAGAAGTGAATTAAGAGATTCGTGTGAGTTGTCACCACAAATTCAACCCTGAGATTACATTACAACCAAAGACACTACTGCCTGTATTTATTTTATAACATGTTGCATTGCGAATGGGATTTCTTCCCCCCACTAATTTTCTGTTCTGCAGATATGAGAGAGGGTAGTATAATACCCTGTGGCACTGACTAAAGGGTATAACTGAATTGCAAATGAATGTTTTGTTGTTCTTTACAAGAAAAAACTAACAGTAGTCCTAAAATGCCACGTTTCCACAGTTTCCCTACTTACAAATGCAAGAAGCTCATGAACTTCTTCCTGTAGCCACATCTCTTAAAAAGGTTCCACCTGTCCTAGCCCTGAAACCACAGGTGGGATTTCCCCATTCCGCCCATCACAGGAATCATAGCGGGAAGGACACGGACCATGCAAAGGTCTGCAGACCTAGGGTGGGATTTTCCAGTCTTGGGCTGAGCCCCACATCTTTCTTCAGTTTCTCTATCATCCCTCAGACGCTCTCCAAAGGTATTGTGTCCTTGAAACCCATCTTCTGTTACCTTGACCCTATTCCAACCAAACTACTGACCACCCATTTCTCTTTCAGACCTTCACTTTAGTTGATATTATTAATAGCGCGCTCACTCTTCCAGATCTGTCATCATCCTGTGTGCAAAAAACCCCTCCTTAGACCCCTCTGTCTTTGCAAGTACCACCTGATCCCCAACCTCCCCATGCTCTCCAAAGTCCTTGAACTTGCCTCCCAAATCCACTCCATCTCTCTGGTAAGTCCATGTCTGAACCCCTCAAATCAGGTTTCCATCCGAGCTCAGTACTCTAATGACCTTCAAAGTCCAAACAGCATCTTAATAACTGAAACTATAGTAAACTATCCCTTCATATTCTTCTCAACCTGTTTTCATCCATTGACATGGTTGACATAATCGTCCTCGAAAGCCTCTCCTCCATATTCCAGCTTGGTGGTACAGCCCACACCTGCTTCCATTCCTAGGGAGTGGGATAGCTTGATCTTGGTTTCAGTTGAAGGTCGGCACAACATCGTGGGCCGAAGGGCCTGTTCTGTGCTGTACTATGTTCTATGTTCTATGTACTCAGTTGTAGCCAGATAATTATGTGCAAGAGCTTCTCACTTGCATACCATTACCTCTGCAATGTCTCAATGACCTGCCTTTGCCTTCTCCTGTTTCTCAAAAATTCCCTTTAGCAACATAATGCAAAAAATATCAGCTTCCACAAGTACGACGGTGATGTCCAGCTTTACCTCACCAATACATCTTTTACCCTCTGCCTCTAGTTTGTCACACTGCTAATACAATATCCAGTGCTGCAGGACCAAAAGTTTCTTCCAACAAAACACTGAGAAGACCAAAACTAATATTTTCAACTCCATCCCTGCCACTGTATGACACTTGTGACTGTTCACAACTTTGGTGTGCACTTGACCTTGAGATGAGCCTGTCTCGCTCTGTTTCACCATCATTGAAGCCAGCAGCTGCATCTCCAGCAAGTTATGGTGCAAAGATTTTACAAGTTGAAGGGCACAGAAAAACCTCCAACTCAAAGACCTATCGTGAGATTCTCCATTTAACAAATATGGGCAATATATGTAATGCATTCCTTCCTTTTACAGTGGGTAGCCTCTCCATCAACAAAACTATTGCCATCCCTTTAAAATCATCCATTCCCACCACTGCCTCAGTTCATCTGTTGATGAAGCCTAATCTATACCTTTGTTTTCTGTAAATAACTATTCAAATGGTCTTATTGCCAAACTCCCATTTTCCTTGTAACCTCCTACAATACTTATCTCTCCAGTGTCCTCCATTTTCTAACCTCCTGCACATCTCAATTTTAATGACTCCACCATTGACAACTATGCCATCAGCAGCCTAGTACCAACACTTTGGAGTTTCCTCCCTAAACCTCTCCACCTCTCGCTCTTCTTTTAAGGTGCTCCTTAAAAATTACTTTCAATAATCCTAATATTTCATTGAGACTTGGTGATAGATATAGATTGATAATACTCCTGTTAGACTGTGTCTTGAGACGTTTTATTACATTGAGGGTGCTACAGAACATAAATGAAACTGCTATGGTTTTATTTACCTGTCTTAGGATTTTTGTCTTAGCTATGTGTTCACTATCATAGAAATCATCATAGAAACCCTACAGTACAGAAAGAGGCCATTCGGCCCACCGAGTCTGCACCGACCACAATCCCACCCAGGCCCCCATATCCCTACATATTTTACCCGCTAATCCCTCTAATCTACGCATCCCAGGACACTAAGGGGCAATTTTAGCATAGCCAATCAACCTAACCCGCACATCTTTGGACTGTGGGAGGAAACCGGAGCACCCGGAGGAAACCCACGCAGACACGAGGAGAATGTGCAAACTCCACAGAGACAGTGACCCAAGCCGGGAATTGAACCCAGGTCCCTGGAGCTGTGAAGCAGCAGTGCTAACCACTGTGCTACCGTGCCGCCCTATAGAGAGGATCAAATAAACATCAGAGTATATTTTAGAAACATGGTGGTGAGTTTTATGTGGCATTCAACTTTAGGGTCTTGCTGATAAAAAAGTAAACAAATTAAAATGCAAGGTTGGAAGCATATTTTACAGAACAAACAAACATGTAACACAGGCACAGCTTTCCAGGCACAAATCCTAATTGTTTCATAGTAACAGGTGCAAGACTCATTGACACGAGGCAGATTTGGTTATACGTACACTTTTTAAAAACAGCTGCCTTCATTAATTTGATGAGATGCAAATTGTACTTCTATTCATTTTTCTATCACGATCACTTCACTCCATCCGTTTTTTTTTGCATTTGCAGGATACACTGACCCTTCGCTGATTGCAGCTTTCGTTGGACCGCAAATGTTATCCAATTTGTTTATTTATAAATATTGGAGTTTTAAAATTTTACTGGCAGAACCACCTCTGGCAGAACCATTCTGCATTGTAGGGATTCTACGATTTATAAGCAAAAGGATATACTTTCACTCCTCTTTTGAGGGCACCAACTCCTGCTTGGTGAATATTTTCATCCAATGATTGTCTTTGCAGCACGCTATTCCAGTCCCAAAAAGCACTGCATCCAAACTGGATTCTACTCTCACCAGATGCCCATACTTCCCTGCCACACCTAACATTAACTTGCATTCAGATAGGGCCTTTAATGCAGTAAAGTAACCAAGGCATGTCAATGGAGCATTAGCCAAATGTTAACAATATTAAAACATCAGAATAGTAGAAGTAGCTTTTTAAAGGAGCATCTTAAAAGGAGCAGAGGTGAAAAGATAAACTCACTGGATTGTCGGAAAAATCCATCCGGTTCACTAATGTTCTTTAGGAAAGGAAATCTACTGTCCTTACTTGGTCTGGCCTACATGTGACTCCAGAGCCACAGCAATGTGATTGACTCTCTACTGCCCTTCAAGTGCAACTAGGGATGGGCAATAAATGCTGGCCAGCCAGTGACGCCCATGTCCCACAAATGAATTTTTAAAAAATGGTCTTTATAGGAATGCTAGATGATTCTTCCCACCACCACCCCCACAAGATTTCTGAGGCCACCAGTGCTGTACCCAAGAGAAACTAATTTAGCACATTCAAATCTATAGGAATCCATTGGTACTACCTTAATCTACCAGATGGACGGCACGGTGGCAGAGTGGTTAGCACTGCTGCCTCACAGCACCAGGGACCCGGGTTCAATTCCGGCTTAGGGTCACTGTCTGTGTGGAGTTTGCATGTTCTCCCCATGTCTGACTGGTTTTTCTCCGGGTGCTCCGGTTTCCTCCCACAGTCCAAAGATGTGCGGGTTAGGTGGATTGGCCGTGCTAAATTGCCCCTTAGTGTCAGGGGGTCTAGCTAGGGTAAATGCGTGGGATTATGGGGATAGGACCTGGCTGGGATTGTGGTCGGTGCAGACTCGATGGGCCAAATGGTCTCCTTCTGCACTGTAGGATTCCAGGATGATTTGAGGCAAAAGCAATGTTCCACAGATACTAGAATTCTGAAATAAAAACAGAAAATGCTGGAGGCGCTCAGCAGCTCAGGCAGAATCTGCAGGGAGAAATATGGTTAACCTTTCAGTTCCATAATCTTAGATGACCGGGAAGGTCCACTCAGGTTATGAACAGTAACTGGCACTAAACAAATTAATTATATAGCATCTGCCCTGCACTGACAGAGCTCATGACTACAGAGACTGATCTTTATCTCTCATGTTAAATATTAACATAATGTATTGATTAGAAATATTTGCACACCATCAGTGGTGTACTTGTAGATGTCTCAAATACTTTGTTGCAACGGAATCCAGACTAATAGGAGGCGGCATTGTGGCAGAGACACTACCAGGACCCGGGGGGGGGGGGGGGGTGTGGTCTGTGTTCTCCCCATGCTTACGTGAGTTTCCCCTGGATGCTCCAGTTTCCCTCCCACATTCGAAAGATGTGCAGGTTAGGTGCATCGGCCAGGCTGAATTGCCCCTTAGGGTGCAATCTTACCACCAGCTCCCGCTGCAGCGGCAAGCCAAATCTCCGTTCACTGCAGCGGGATGGGAAAATCCCAGTGTCGTGAACGATCAGAAAATTCTGGCTTTAGTATCCAAAGATGTGTATATTAGGTGGATTATCGATGGTAAACACACAGGGTTATGTGAATAGGCCTGGGCAAGATGCTCTTTCGGAGAGAGTCAGTGCAGACTCGATGGGCCGACTGGCCTCCTTCTGCACTGTAGGCCTCACATTATGTACCGGTGGAGCAGAAATAAATTTAAAATTGATATCAGGATAAAAATATTATAATATTCCATTTGTCACATTGCTCCCCACTCAAGGTCAGCTGATGGCATAAGGAGATTATTCCCAGTTTCAATCATGAGAAAAGAACTCACGTTATCCATGGCAAATTCATGTATGAGTTTGCAATATTTTACCAAATAAATATCAACTCACTGATATTGAGCACTGCAATACATCACCGGTATTTTATTTCCAACCCTTTAATTTTATTTCCATTAATCATGACATGATTAAACCATGTTGAAGTAACTGATGACAACTAATTAAGTTCATGTCATTTACATTTATTTCTTGAATAATGTTTCTTTGGATTTGCTGTGTCTTCTATTTTTGTGAATTTTCCCCTATAGTTCCATAGGTGCCTTGCCCGAATGACCATTCATTGTGACTGAGACCAGAGACCATAAGTAATCTACTTTAGTTCTGGGACAAGCAACATCATAACTGAGCTCAGGCTGGATCCCTCCCAACAGCTACAAGTGTGCATTTCCTCACTGCAGAAACTTGCTAAAAAGCAAGAATGTCATTCTGGTTCTGCTCCATCTGACCCAGGACTGCTTAAGCTTAACTTAAGAGCCCCTACTGCTGCCCTAGCAGAAGCAACTATTACACTGCAGGGTGAGAACTAAACTGGGATTTTTAGCAAACTGGTTTTATTAAGAGGGCAAGCTATTCATGAACAGAATCAGAAAACTGTGCAATCTACAAAACTGTGGACAAAAACTGTGATCCTAAAAAACTGCAGTACAGTATTACAATCTCTAATGTGTAATGGGCTAACAGAGACCCTGTTGATATGAAACAACAGGGGAGTCTTGTACTGTGTAGACTGATCCACTTGGATCTAGTTCTGTGCATATTTGTTTACATCCTTCAGGAGCCATGTAGTTTGAGTGTACTTAAGCTGAGGAGGGGTCTGACATATTAGCACTATTGAGGCAAACAAGATAGAAAACTTCTTGGGGAAGCAGAGTGACAGCATAGCCCAAGGATACTTTAGGAATTATATTGTTTTTATGATCGTAATTACAAAAATAAAACAACAATAAAAAGGTTCACTTTACCAACAGAACTTGCCAAAAGACTTTACACACCAATGAAGAATTGAGAAACTGATTTTTAGAAATAATACTCTGTTCCTAACCTATAGCTCGCAATTCAATATTTTAAAAAATGAGCACATCATAAGCCATATGTTAGGTTACGAACAGGAAACTTTATGTTTAAAATGGAATCTATTACATGTCAAAGTGCAACCCTCAGAGCAGTAACATATGCCTTCAAATTTACCACAAAATGTATACTGATCCCCACAGGTTATATAAATTGAAGCTAACCATGCTTCTTGGATTATCTGATCCAATAGCAACATCCTCCAATAAAGCAGTCTTTATCAAGTACATATGTGACATTGGCTGCAGAGTGACGTTTTCCCAGGTCACACTAGGTTCAATTACCTATCAGATGACAAGTATACTCAGCTGACAATATTCACCAACAACTGAGTGATGCTTTCTCTCATACCTATAGCTGTGATATGGCACACCCACACATAATTGTGGTAGATGTTGAGTGAACAGTTAACGGAGAAGCATGTCACGTTTTCAGGGGGAAAAAAGCTCAAATATATGTAAATTATTCACTGAATTTTTATTACCCAAGAACATGCATGAAACTTGTGATTTTTCAGGAGCCGACGCCAGATGAATTGGTAAAACACCGGATCCAAGGATTCAATTCCCAGTGGCACTCCGGCACTTTAACAAAAAATATCAAGAGTCTAATGATTCAAACGCTGAATGATTAATGTTGACACCAGCAGCTATCCCAAGCTTTGTTTACTCTGTTTGCTACAGCTTTACTACCGAGGAAAAAAACCGATGACCAGTAAATTTAATTTAGAACACACACTATTTTATGCCTTCAATTCAATAAAAATAACACACACCAAATGTGATTAAAAGGCAGAAAATCCAGGTTCAGAGTGTGTCATGAAAAGCAAGACCAAACTCTCTGTAGTTTGCAACCACCATTAACAAAGCTTGCAGCTTTGAAATTGTTCCACAGCCTTTAAAAATAACTAATGGATCACACATTCAATTTTTTTGTGCTAAGTCACTGATGGTGAAATCAGACATTTAAATACTTGGTAGCTCTGCTGCTTTGCGAGTTTAAAGGTTGTCACCTGTACTTGACTCCCCAAGATTTTTACCCAGTTTTTTAAAAATGCATTATTCAGCCAAAATATCTTTAACTGCAAGTAAAATATACCCAAGTTCTCATTTCCCCATGATTTATACAGAAAACAAAACTGTGAAATAACTGGATAATAAATAATGAACATTATTGCAGTGATATATGTAGGCAGCAAAACTTCCCAGATACCATTAGTGCGTAAAAATGAAATTAATTTTTTTGGCCAAGTTCAGTTTTATGCTTCTCTTCTCCCTCATCCCAGCCAGTTGACTATTGCTCTGAATCAATTTATTATGCCAGGCAGACCCATTTCATCTTTAGACTGTTGCACTTTCGCTCCAACATCTCCATAAATATAATTCATCCAGATTTCTGTTCATCCATAAATCAAGGTTCCTGGCTTTCAAGTTTAACTGATAATGTCCCACTGGGACAAAAGGAAAAAAAGATCAGCCAACATTTATTTTATACCCATAAAACCCAGTAAACCAAAACCATGTGGCTTGTTTTTTTGCATGAAGCATGCAGCAAAGGTAACTAACTAATCAATGGGAATGACGCCTCCTTTCATTTATATACTATTCTTGGCTTATTCACTCAATTGAGGGGGATGGGTTTTCCTTAGGAAAAACTTGAAGAAAGAGCAGGGTAGCGATCAGGTCATCAGCGCACCAGCCATTAGCCTTACAGGCTTACAGGACATAAAGGAAGAGGTTTACGAGCAGCGTGCTATCTGAAGTGCAAAACTGCACCCCTCTGGCCAAGAAATAGACAACAAACAGCACTGGAAAGCAAGAAACCCTGAAATCATTATTTCAACACAAAACATCTAAGGCTCCAGCAAAATGATCAGAGATGCAATATAAAACACATTAATATTGGTGTAAGGGGATAAGATTATGTAAAAAAATAAACTGGATAACAAAAAGAACACACTCATCACAGACAAATGATTATGTCTAATATAGATACACTCATCAATCCAATTTACTTTTTCCTTTCTTGAAAGGATGTACCTGGCCCCCCATTCATGTTTATTTTCTCTTTCATCTCCTTCAAAAAGATCATAAAAAGACACAAAAAGGATGACTGCAAAAATCATTTGATAAGTCAACTTAAATGAAGATTTAGTTGGGTAGAATGTATTGTCTCCCTTCAATAGACTTGAGCCATCTCCTAAATGCAAACAGAGTCCACCATCTGAGCAATGACAAGCATGTACCCAACTTCCTCCATCACAGTATTATGTCAAGGCAAGGTGTGAAGAGGGAGAAAAGAGAATTACAGTTAACCACTTATGTTGAGCAGAGAAGCCTAAAAAACAGCATATCAGTTTTCTGTAACATAAAGCTCCTTTGTTTGCATATATGAAAAGTGAAAGTTACTTTCATGGATACTGTTTAATAAAGAGATAGCTAAATGAACTTGACAGAACAAATACAAATAAAGATAAAATTAACTTGCAAAACGATGCAAAGATACAACTGCCTAGACTTGCACCCTTCCCCAGTATTCTTTCTTTTTGACGGTATTGGAATTTGATGTGCAGCTACTTTCCCCAGCGCAAGTAATTTGCCCTTGTAGACATCCCCAAGTGGGATATTCAACTGTTTATGCATCACAGGACAACCACATCCTCGAACTCACTTTACAGCAGGCGGTCACTGGAGAGCAGTCAAGAAAGAACACTAATTTTCCCTCTCTTTAGCCCAGGTGCACCAAGATCTATTTCAAAGTTCCAACTGCTACATTTGCTTTGAGGTCAGCTAATGAAGCACAGCTCGTAGTTCAAACTTTGTTTTCATGCTTTAATACCACAACACAGACTTTTATTTTTACAAAGTGCACTTAAACTGGATGCTTGTGGCCATCTGTTTGCCAGATACAAATACCAAATAGGGAAAATCGTAATTATCTGGCGTGTTTCTGCTCTTGGCATCAGTTGCGGGACAAGTGTAGTACATACAGCATGCTAGACACTATGACTGAAAGTCGAACTCACACATTACATGGCACATTGGGCTTCTTTCTAAACTCTAAGTTAATCTTTACTTCCAAACAATCTACTGATCTTTGAAGATGGGAAAGTAATCTTTGTAAAACAAAATAGATATTTGGTGAGAAAATGGGAGGGCAAGGCAGAGCTAAAACACTTCCACTACAGCAGGAAGGAAAAAAATATGAATGACAGATACATGAAGAAACGCACTGCTACTTAAGAGTTGTCAAGTCTTCTCTTTAAAATTGAAGAGTAGATGATTTGGTTATCTGCCTTATGGAACTTCCCAGCTAGACTATGACTACCTTCAAGACAGAAAACACTTCAAAGCTTGCACATCATAGACTTCTTAAACAAAACATAGACTGCAAGTGATCTAGTGAATACAACTAAATGCCAAACATTAAAAAACCCTTTCCCATGAATGCTTTTAGGAAAATAAGGTCTTGCATTTTTATAGCACCTCATGATGTCGCAAAACACTTTACAGCCAAGAAATTATTTTTGAAGTTAAATCACTGCTGTAATGTCGGAAATGTTGCAGTCACTTTCTGCACAGCAAGCTCCCACAAGTAGAAAGTGATAATAATGAGGCTCTCTGTTGATTGATATGATAGATAATTATTAGTCAGGACATGCAGGGAATTCACTCCAATAATACTGCAATGGGATCTTTGACCTCCAACTGGGAGATAAGTTTAATGCTTCATCCTAAAGTCTTCCACTGCCCTATTCCTTCATGCTGCAAGAGCAGTGTTACTCTAGATTTTTGTACTCAGGGTCTCTGAACCAGGATTTGAACCCACAATTTTCTGATGCAAGGGCAAGTGCTACAGTTGAAAGCAATAGTCCCTGCAGATTCAGAATTGAATTCTGAGCTCTGGACATACAGAAATAGGCTGGTCCATGCTATCTTATTGAGTTGAACTATGGTGGTCATATGTTTAGTTTCAGCACTCAGACACAGGATAGAGCAAAAATCAAAATCAGCAAGGGATGCTGCTCCCAATCCAGTGACCTTTGCTAGACAGTATGTGGGTGCGGGCAGGGTCACGCTCAGCTGCAATTTTCCCCACCAAGCTGACAGTCATTCTTCGCACTCATATGAAAAATAATCAGGTGGGCAAACTTGGGGCTACCGTACTACAGATTTGCACTTCGTTGTCTTCAGCAGAGGGGAAACATAATAGCAGGGCAAAGACCATGGAGTAGATTGAGTAATCTGAAATGTGCAGCATTAATTAGCATCCAACAGAGGAACCATGTTTTACTGTAAAATTTATGTGCAAGTCAAAAGCAAACAAATGTAAATGTACAAATCAGATTTTACAATTCACAGCTGATTGAAAGTCTAGATTGAAAAAACCTGGCACTGCAAAATTTCAAAAGCAGGCAAACAATTGAAACATCAAAGGACCTGAACACTAAGATACGTCTTTATATCAATACATTCTGTACTTGAAAGTGCATATGGAGATGTCAGAGGAGCAGAAAGCTTCATGTTTAAAGGGCCACCAAGAAAACAGTGACTAACATCACAGAAAAGAAACTGGTGGACAAGGTTGAGAAAAGATAAATAGTCAGTCAACATATACAAGTGATGTGGAAAGATGACCATGATCCTTGCATCTGCCTTAGGCGATGAGCATCACAATCTCTCATTATATTTCAAGCATGTGGTAGTTAAACTTCCGCGTGCTCCATTACAACAAAATTGCAACCAACAGCTCCAGGGGCAGGGTTTGTTTTAATTAATTTATGGGATGTTTCAGATGACACAAAGCTGGGCGGGAGGGTGAGCTGGGAGGAGGATGCAAAGATGCTTCAGTGTGATTTGGACAAGTTGAGTGAGTGGGCAAATGCATGGCAGATGCAGTATCAAGTGGAAAAATGTGAGGTTATCCACTTTGGTAGCAAAAACGGGAAGACAAATTATTATATGAATGGCTATAAAGAAAGGGAGATGTGCAATGAGACCTGGATGTCCTTGTACACCAGTCGCTGAAGGTAAGCATGCAGGTGCAGCAGGTGATAAAGAAAGCAAATGGTATGTCAACCTTCATAGTGAGAGGATTCGAGTACAGGTGGAGGGATGTCTTGCTGCAATCATACTGGGGTTTGGTGAGACCACACCTGGAATATTGTGTGCAGTTTTGGTCTCCTTAACTGAGGAAGAATGTTCTTGCTATAGGATGCAGCAAAGGTTTACCAGACAGATTGCTGGGATGGCAGGACTGACGTCTGAGGAGAGGTTGAGTCGTTTAGGATTATATGGCGTTCAGAAGAATGAGGGACGGGATCTCATAGAAACCTATAAAATTCTAACAGGATTAGACAGAGTAAATGCAGGAAGGATGTTCCCGATGGTAGGGGAGTGCAGAACAGGGGGTCACAGTCTAAGGATACACGGTAAACATTTTAGGACCGAGGTGAGGAGAAATTTCTTCACTCAAGAGAGTGTAAGCCCCTGTGAAATTCACTACCACAGAAAGCAGTTGAGGCCAAAACGTCTGTTTTCAAGAAGGCAAATATAGCTCTTGGGGCAAAGGGGATCAAAGAATATTGCTGGGGAGTGGGTTCAGGCTGAGTCGGATGATCAGCCATGATTATAATGAATGACGGAGCAGGCTTCAAGGGCTGAAAGGCCCACTCCTATTTTCTATGTTTGTGTGTGGGCATCATTGGTCGGGCCAGCATTTGATGCCCATCCTTAATTGCCCTTGAACTGAGTGGCTTGCTAGGCCATTTCACAGTCAACCACATTGCTGTAGATCTGGAGTCACATGTAGGCCAGACTGGGTAAGAATGGCAGATTTCCTTTCCTTAAAAGGGTATTAATAAAGCAGAGGGGTTCTTGCAACGATGGACAATGTTTTCATGGTCGTCAATAGACTTTTTAATTCCAGATATTTATTGAATTCGAATGTCATCATCTGTCATGGTGGGATTCGAACCAGGCTCCTCAGAGCATTACCCTAGATTACTAGTCCAGTGATAATACTACTCCAAAACCGCAATTTGCGTCAGAGCACTGGCCAAGTTGGCCACACCTAAAGAGACATTGGCTGTGACCAGGCCCACCAGCTCCAAGGCACGGTGGCACAGTGGTTAGCACTGCTGCCTCACAGCACCAGGAACCCGGGTTCAATTCCAGCCTTGGGTCACTGTCTGTGTGGAGTCTGCACAGTCTCCCTGTGTCTGCGTGGGTTTCCTACCACAGTCCAAAGATGTGTGGGCTAGGTTGATTGGCTATGCTAAATTGATCCTAGCGTCAGGGGGATTAGCAGGGTAAATGCATGGGGTTATGGGGATAGGGCCAGGGTGGGATTGTGGTCAGTGCAGACTCGATTGGCCGAATGACCTCCTTCTGCATTGTAGGGATTCTAGGATTCTATTTTAAATAAATATACATGGTATATTTGAGGAAAAAACACACAACTACTTTTACTGTCATCACTCGGCTCCAGGTGAGTTTGGGTAGCTTCTTCCATTGACCGGTTCGGCCTGCTCCTTGCTTTCTGTTATAGAATGTGTAAATTATTTTGTTTGCAAGCCTCTAGTGATTTATTATATTTGCATAAGTACAGTATTACTTTTGCACTGGCATTTAATGTTTATTCGTTCAGATACTCCTGCAAAATGTTAACACTTGTTCCAAGCTTGTCAGCTGAGTTCATCATCTCTAACTTGGAATCCTGTCTTCAGCTCTCTGCTGTTGCATAACATTTTATTTTTATTATTTTTTTTATTGATGAGAGGCCAGCATTTATCGCTCATCCCTAATTGCCCTCAAGGTGGTGAAGGTGACCACCTTTTTGAACCACTACAGTCCACATCGTGTAGATGTACCCACAGTGCTGTTAGGGAAAGAGTTCCAGGATTTTGAGCCAGTGACAGTGAAGGAATGGCAATATAATTCCAAGTCAGGATGGTGCATGGCTTTGAGGGAAAGTTGCAGGAGGTGCTCTTCCCATGTCCTTCTGCTCCCTTGCCCTTCTAGGTGGTGAAGGTTGCAGGTTTATAAGGTGCTGTCACAGGAGCCTTGAGTTGCTACAGTGCATCGTGTCAATGGTACACACTGTTAGTATCATTTAACCATGGTGAATGCTGTGTTGATCAAGCAGACAGCTTTGTCCTGGATGGTTTCAAGCTCCAGTGTTGTTGGAGCTATACCCATCCAGGCAAATGAAGAGTAGAGCAGCACAGTGGCAGGTAGACACAGCGGTTAGCACTGCTGCCTCACAGCACCAGGAACCGGGGTTCAATTGCCGGTTTGGGTAACTGTCTGTGCGGAATCTCCATGTTCTCCCCGTGTCTGCGTGAGTTTCTTCTGGCTGCGCCACGTTTCCTCCCAGTCTGAAAGAAGTGCTGGTCAGGTGCATTGGCTATGATCAATTCTCCCTCAGTGTACCCGAACAGGCACCGAAGTGTGCCAACTGGGAGATTTTCATAGGAACTTCACTGCAGTGTTAATGTAAGCCTACTTGTGACACTAATATTCTATCACACTCCTGGCTTGTGCCTTGCAAATAGTGAACCTAGACCATAAGAAATAGTAACAGGAATAGACCATTCAGCCCTTTGAGCCTGCTCTGCCATTTATTAAGATCATGGCTGATCTAACTCTAAGTCCACTTTCCTGCCTTATCTCCCTAACCCTTAATTCACTCACTGATTAAAAACCTACCAATCTCAGCCTTGAAAATGTTCAGGGACTCAGCTTCCAGAGTAAAGAATTCCAAAGATTCACTCAGAAGAAATTCTTTATCAAATCAGTCTTAAAAAGCACCCCTTATTCTGCAACTATGCCCTCTGGTCCTACACTCTCCATTGAGTGGCAACATCCACCCAACATTTACCCTGTCTAATCCCCCAAGAATATGTTTCAATCATATTACCGGGTTTGGGGAGTCAGGAGGTATGTTACACACTGCAGTTGATAGTGGGGAATTCAGCAGAGGTAAGGACACAGGTTTTGCCAAGGCCATTCAGCTCCAGGCCTCAATATAGCTTTGGTTCGAACATGGACAAAAGAGATGAACCTTAGAATGACTAGCGTGCCTGTCCTTGGCATCAATAAGCTTGAGCAAAGCTGGAGTCTATGGGATTGGAGAAAATTCTCTATTGGTTGGAGTTATTCTAAGCACAAAAGGAAGGTGACTGATTGTTGGAAGTCAAGTCATCTCAGTCCCGGACGTCATTGTTGGAGTTCCTCCGGGTGGTGTCCTAGGCCCAACTAGCTTTAGCTGCTTCATCAATGACCTTCCCTCCATCATAAGGTCAGAAGCGAAAATGTTTGCTGATGATTGCACAAGTGTCAAGTATCGTTTGTGACTCCTCAGATTCTGATGCAGTCGGGGCCATCTTTGTAATTCTTCACTCCAGGAAGCTGTGGAGGCTAAGTCCTGAACATTTTCAATTCTGAGATTGATAGGCTTGTAATCAGTGAGGGAATTAAGGGTTAGGGAGATAAGGCAGGAAAGTGGACTTAAGAGTGTTAGATCAGTCATGATCTTAATAAATGGCAGAGCAAGCTCGAACGGCTGAATGGTCTATTCCTGTTACTATTTTTTATGGTCAGTCATATTACCTGCTTTGGGGAGTCAGGAGGTATGTTACGCGCTGCAGAATTTACAGCTCTCTGACCTGCTCTTATAACCACAATATTTTTTATGGCTGGCCCAGTTCCGTTTCATGGTCAATAGTAATCCCCAGGATGTTGATAGTGGGAATTCAGCACTGGTAAGGACACGTTCTCCAAGGTGGCCTTCACAACACACGACAGCGCAAAGTCGCTGAGCAGAAACTGATAGCCAAGTTCCGCACACATGAGGATGGCCTCAACCGGGATCTTGGGTTCATGTCACACTATCGGTAACCCCCACAGCTTGCGTGGACCTGCAGAATCTCACTGGCTGTCCTGTCTGGAGACAATTCACATTTCTTTAACCTATGCCTAATGCTCTCTCCACTCACACTGTCTGTATCTTTAAGACTTGATTAGCTGTAAAGATTCACATTCTAATCAGTATTCTGTAACTCGAGTTTGGGTCTCTGTATGCCTTGTTTATGAGCAGATATCCACTCCATCTGATGGAGGAGCAGCGCTCCGAAAGCTAATGGCATCTGCTACCAAATAAACCTGTTGGACTTTAACCTGGTGTTGTTAAAACTCTTACAAGGACACTGAACGTCAAGGGAAGATTGTTATGTTCTCTTTTATTGGAAATAGTCTTTACCAGCACGATGTTACTTGCCATTTATCAGCCTAAGCCTGGATATTGTCCTGGTCTTGCTCCATATGGTCCCGACTGCTTCAGAATCCGAGTCGTCACAAACAATACTTGACACCTGTGCAATCACCGGCAAACATTTCCACGTCTGACCTTATGATGGAGGGAAGGTTGTTGATGAAGCAGCTGAAGCTGGTTGGGCCTAGGACACTAACCGGAGGAACTCCAACAGTGAAGTCTCAGGATTGAGATGACTGTGGTTGTTGGAAGTCAGTCATCTTCCTTTGTGCTTGGAATAACGCCAACCAGTAGAGAATTTTCTCCAATCCCCATAGATCCCAGTTTTGCTCAGGCTTCTTGATGCCGAGGACAGGCACTCTAGTCATTCTACGGTTCATCTCTTTTGTCCATGTTCGAACCAAAGCTATATTGAGACCTGGAGCTGAATGGCCTTGGCAAAGCCTGAACTAAGCATCAATGAGCAGGTTACTACTGAGTAAGCATTGCTTGGTAGCATTATAAACAACACTTTACATGACTTTGCTGATGTTTGAGTAGATGGATAGGGTGGTAAAATGCTGAGTTGGATTTGCCCTGCTTTAGGGAGACAGGACATACTGGGCAATATACCACATTGCCAGGTAGATACCATTGTTTTACTGCAACAGTTTGACTAGCAGTGCAGCTAGTTCCAGAGCAAACGTCTTCAGAGTCAGAATGTTGTCAGGGCTCAGGGGCATTGTAGTATCCAGTGCATTCAGCCATTTCCTGATATCATAGAGTGGATGAAATTGGCTGAAGATTGACATCTATGATGCTGGAGACCTTAGGAGCAGGCCAAGATGGGTGATCTACTCAGCCCTTGTGTCTGAAGATGGCTAAAAATGCTTCAGCCTTGTCTTTTGCACTCATGTGTTGAGGGCCCACTGTCATTGAGGATGGGGATATTTGTGGAGCTTCCACCTCCGTTCAGTTGTTTAATTGTCCACTACTATTCATGACTGGATGTGGCAAGACTTTAGATCTGATCTAGTTCTAGGACCACTTAGCTTTGTCTAGCGCATGCTGCTTCTGCTGTTTGGCATGCAAGTAGTCCTGTGTTGAAGTTTCACCAGGCTGAATTTAGATATGCCTGGTACTGATCCTGGCACACCCTCCAATACTCTTCATTGTACCAGTGTTGAACCCCAGTTTGATGGCAGTGGGGGAGATAGCAAGCCGTAGGTTAGACTATGATAGAATGCAATTCTGCTGATGTCCCACAGTGCCTCACAGATGAATAGTTTTTGAGTTGTGAAATTTGTTCGAAATATATCCTATTTAGTACAATAGTATCCTCAATGTAAAGATGTGACTTCATCATCTACATGTAATGGTGCTATCAAGCCACTCATTGTGATGGTCACTGAAATCCACCCCCACCCCCCACCCCCACCACACAGTTGGACAGGACATACCCCAGGGATGGTGAGGTCTGGGACATTAGCCATAAGCTATGATTCCATGAGTATGACTACACCACGTGGTTGCTTCACAAATCTGTAGGACAGCTTTTCCAATTCTGGCACAAGCCCCAGATGATAGTACGGTTGATTTGAGGGTCGAGAGGGCTGGGGTCTGCCATAATTTCCAGCACCTAGGTTAATGCCGGATGATCCATCTGGTTTCATACTTATTGACTTTTCTGTCGCAGTTTGACGCAACTGAGTGAGTTGCTCAGCCACTTCAGAGAGCAGTTAAGAGTCAAACACATTGCCATGGTCTGGAGTCACATGCTGGCCAGACCAGTAAAGATGGCAGATTTCTTTCCCTAAAGGACATTAGCGAACCAGATGGGTTTTCATGATGGTTTCATGGTCATCGTTACTAAGATTAGCTTTCAAAAAGTTCCAGCTTTATTAACTGAATTCAAGTTGCACCAGTTGCCATGGTAGGATTTGCCTAGGCCTCCGGATTGCTAGGCCATTGACAACAACACTACATCACTTTCTCCCCCATATCCCTCAATTCCCAAGAAATTAAAAATCTGCCTGTCCCAGCCTTAAATGGATTCGATGATGGGGCAGCCACAACCATCTGAGGTAGGGAATTCCAAAGATTCACAACCCTTTAAGTGAAGTAATTTCTCTTCATCTCAGTCCTAAATTATCTGCTCCTTATCCTGACACTGTGCTCCTGTGTTTTAGATTCCCCAACCAGTGGAAACAAACTATATGCGTCCACCCTATCGAGCTCTTCAGAATTTTGTAGGTTTAAATGAGATTACCTCCGATTCTTCAAAACTTCATAGAATATAAACCCAGTTTAGTCAGCCTCCAATCATAGGGCAACTTCATCCCAATTTAGTGAATCTTTGCTGTGTTAGTCTTAGTGGTCAAGTTCAGCCACTAAGACTAACACTAACTTAAATTGAAGTCACAATGAATCAGAGGCTCAAAAGAAATAAAACAAATGTTCATAGAATCATAGAAACCCTACAGTACAGAAAGAGGCCATTTGGGCCATCAAGTCTGCACCGACCACAATCCCACCCA
The DNA here is from genome assembly GCF_964213995.1 of Mustelus asterias. NCBI lineage: Eukaryota > Metazoa > Chordata > Chondrichthyes > Carcharhiniformes > Triakidae > Mustelus > Mustelus asterias. Next base: position 37,535,228 of record NC_135827.1, read on the forward strand.
GGCCCTACCCCCATATCCCTACATATTTTACCCACTAATCCCTCTAAGCTATGCATCTCAGGACACTAAGGGGCAATTTTAGCATGGCCAATCAACCTAACCCGCACATCTTTGGACTGTGGGAGGAAACCGGAGGAAACCGACGCCGACATAAGGAGAATGTGCAAACTCCACAGAGACAGTGACCCAAGCCGGGAATCGAACCCAGGTCCCTGGAGCTGTGAAGCAGCAGTGCTAATCACTGTGCTACCATGCCGCCCAATGTTACCCTCACTATCACCCCAAAACACTTGTTTGGGACCAGTCTTATTGGATAGTCAGGTCAAGTTCATAAGTGGCAGGATGAAATCATTCTATTGCTGCTCCAAAATTAATTGTTCAAAGCGTCCATTAATAGGTCCACAACTCAAATTACTGGATGAGTGGATAAATGCTTTGTATGTGGTACTGAGCCTTGGAGATCATAAAGCTTTAGCATGTAGTTAGATCCCACTTGGAGTACTGCGCGCAGTTCTGGTCACCTCATTTACAGGAAAGATGTTGAAGCCATTGAAAGGGTGCAGAGGAGATTTACAAGGATGTTGCCTGGATTGGGGGGCATGCCTTATGAGGATAGGTTGAGGGAGCTTGGTCTCTTCTCCCTGGAGAGACGAAGGATGAGAGGTGACCTGATAGAGGTTTACAAGATGTTGAGAGGTCTGGATAGGGTAGACTCTCAGAGGCTATTTCCAAGGGCTGAAATGGTTGCTACGAGAGGACACAGGTTTAAGGTGCTGGGGGGTAGGTACAGAGGAGATGTCAGGGGTAAGTTTTTCACTCAGAGGGTGGTGGGTGAGTGGAATCGGCTGACGTCGGTGGTGGTGGAGGCAAACTCGTTGGGGTCTTTTAAGAGACTTCTGGATGAGTACATGGGATTTAATGGGATTGAGGGCTATAGATAGGCCTAGAGGTAGGGATATGATCGGCGCAACTTGTGGGCCGAAGGGCCTGTTTGTGCTGTGGCTTTCTATGTTCTATGTACCTTATGCAAGGGTATCCAACCTCAAGGAAGTTAGGACAATTGTGTGTGTTTGAGAGTGAGATAGAAAGGATTCCACCTGCAGGAAGGTACAATCACAGGGCACTGGTCAGGGTAGGACCACCTTCCATAATCAATTTGCATCAGTAGATAAATGGACAGGCACCACTGGACATTTAGAACTATACCCCAATATCAGTCACCACTTTCAAGATAGGAGAACTAAAGGGAAGGCAGCCACACAAACACAAGACATCAGGGACGATGCAATAAAATGTATAGGGTATAAAATGTATTACAAAACTCTGATGCAGTAATGACAGTTATCCATTTCAGACCATACTGAAGTGCATGTTGCAATTTCAAAATGTTGCTTAATACCATGACATTGGACACTTGAAAAACTGCTGCATACCCTCTTATTTACAACTTTAGGAAACGTTCCATCAAACCAATGGCACTTAGATGACGGGAGTGAAGGCATGGTCGCTAAATTTGCAGTTGACACAATGATAGGTAAGAAAGTATGTTGTGAGAGGATATGAAGAGGTTGCAAACTGATATGGATGTGAGTGGGAAAACAAATCTAGTACATGGAGTTTAATGTGGGAAAATGTGAAGTTGTTCACTTTAGTAGGAAGAATAAAAAAGCAGAGTATTACTTAAATGGAGAAATGCTGTAGAATTGCGAGGTGCAGGTTAATCTAGGTGCTCCAGTGCATGAGTCACAATAAGTTAGTTTTCAAGTACGGCAAGTAATTAAGGCAGCTCATGGAATGCTATCCTTTATTACAAGGTGAATTGAACATAAAAGTAAGGATGCTATGCTTCAGTTATACAGGGCATTGGTGAGACCACATCTTGAACATTGTGCAGTTTTGGTCTCATTTTAGGATGTAAATACATTGGAGGCAGATTGATACCTGGAATAAGCGAGGTGCCTTATGATGAAATGTTAGACAAACTGGGCTTCTTTCCACTGGAATGTGGAAGAGTGAAGGATGACTTGATTGAGGCAAGAAAGATCCAAGATTGTCTTGACAAGGTGAATGTGGAAAGGATATTTCCTCTTGTGAGTGAGTCCAGAACCAGGCGGCAGTTTTTAAATTAGGAATCGCCCTTTTAGAACATAGAACATTACAGCGCAGTACAGGCCCTTCGGCCCTCAATGTTGCGCCGACCAGTGAAACCAATCTAAAGCCCCTCTAATCTACACTATTTCAATATTATCCGTTTTAGGATACAGAAGAGGAGAAATGTTTTCTCAGAGGGTTGTGCAACTTTGGAACTCTGTCTCAAGAGGGTGGTGGAGGCAATGTCATTGAATATTTTTAAGACAGAGGTAGATTGATTCTTGTTAGATAAGGGAATCAAAAGCCCTAGGGGTAGAAGGGAATGAAGAACTTGAAACAGAAACAGCCATGATCTCATCAAATGGTGGAGCAGGCTTGAAGGGTCAAATGGCCTATTTCTGCTCCTATTTCAAATGCCCATGTGGAAACATGTAAAGCTTTTCTCTATAGCTCATTAAAAATCAATATCGCCAAGCTCAACCAAAAAGTAGCATCCCTGGACTTGAGCATATCATCCAACGTTCCCCTCTGTATCTCACTGTCCAGTAACCCAATATTGCCACCACCCCACTTTGACCCCTGCTAGAAAGCACATGACCTTAGCGAACAATTATGCATATTAGTCTCTATTGCAAAGTATCCGGTGGCCAAGAATTGTTGCAACACTGTCTAGCCTCAAGTGAAAAGTAGACATTTGACCAAAGTACGTTAAAGTGGGGGAAAGAAGAAAGTTGCGATGTATTTAACAGTCAAGCAGCTGACTAGTACTCTCAATCTAGGTCCAAATGTGAAGAGCAGGCATACCAGAGGACACAGGCATGGTTGGAAGCAAACCCTAATGGGTTAAATAAAAGCAAAATACTGCAGATGCTGGAATCTGAAACAAAAGCAGAAAATGCTGGGAAATCTCAGCAGGTCTGACAGCATCTGTGGGGAGAGAATAGAGCCAATGTTTTGAGTCCAGATGACCTTTCATCAGAAGGGTTAACATGGTTGTGAGAGGGCACTGGGATTCTGAAGAATTAAACACATTTCCCAAAGTGTTGCCTGCTTTGGTAGTTTAGTGTATGCAAGTTTAGCAAAGCCTCAAGTGTCAAGAAGTGGGTGGATCACAAAGCATGTCTCAGTGTACAGATTAATTACTCTCACCAGTTCATTTCTGGGTTAGCAAAGTCAGGTGCAAGTTCACTTGCAGAATAAAACATAGCACTGCATTTGGGAACAATTAGCTTCACTGGAAATTCTGCCTTAGAACTTAAGACAATGGATATATCTTGAAGACATGGAGCAATACATGCTATGCCAGTGTTGCTTAACTTTCCATCTTATTTTTATTTCATAGGATGTGGGCGTCGTCGGCAAATAGCATTTGTTACCCATCCCTAATCACCCTTGAACTGAGTGGCTTACTCAATAATTTCAGAAAGCAGTTAAGAGTTCACCACATTGCTATGGGTCTGGAGTCGCATGTAGACCAGACCAGGTAAGGATGGCAGCTTTCCTTCTCTAAATGGCATTAGGTAATCAATGATAAATTTATGGTCATTATTACTGAGATTAGTTTTACATATCAGGTTATTAATTGAATTCAAAGCTATGTCCCCAGAGCCTGGGCCTGTAGTCCAGTGACATTATCACTACACCATTATCACCATGCTCAAAAACCATGCTAGCTCTGACATGAATCAATAGAATCCCTACAGTGCAGAAGGAGGTCGTTTAGCCCACTGGGTCTGCACTGACTCTCCATATCAGATCAGCCATGATCTTATTGAATGGCGGAGCAGGCTTGAGGGGCTAGATGGCCTACTCCTGCTCCTATTTCTTATAAGGGCATCTTAGCCCAGGCCCACACCCCAGCCCTGTCCCATAATCCTACGCATTTATCATGGCCAATCCACCTAACCTTCACATCTTTGGACTGTGGGTGGAAACCGGAGCACCCGGAGGAAACCCATGCAGACACAGAGAACATGCAAACAGTCACCAAGGCCAGAAACGAACCCAGGTCCCTGGCACTGAGGCACCACTGTGCTTCAAAGTGAAGTTGAGTTTCCAAAATCAGAAAGAGAAATGATATTTTAACTCTAAACATGATTGGGATGTCAAAATGGGATACTAGTAAGGAATCCCTTCAGCTGACATGCACCTTATGACAGACCCCGCTGAACATCTTTAGATCTGTAAAAACAATTCCTGGGTGCAAAGTTTCAATATTCACAGATTCAATCTTAAGGTGAAATAAATTCTGTGTCGAGCTGCACCATTCAGAGAATAATCTTGGCTATTCCCAAGCACATTACCCTTTGTTTGGAGGGGGGTATGCATTCCATGGTCAACAACATAGCTAATATTGATGAAACCATCTAGAATTATATCAATAATTTTGCTGCAGGCCTTCCCTCTCCAATGCACAGTTGCATTTCACAACAAAGGCCCACTCACCAAAATCATACACAGCCAGAATGCATTGACAACAGATCAATAAATTGATCTCCATTTTCAAAGAGTAACAGCAACAGAAGCTTCTGATTGAACCTAATTGAAAAGTATGTCAGCATCAATGTTGGAACAGGAAGTAAATCAATGTTATTTTAAAAATGCATTCTTAAAATGCAAATTGTTTTCAGTGAGAACAACGGTAGTAATTACACGCACCACTTAAATCTTCTTAAATCACAACTTCATTTTTTTTTAAATGCTAGCCTAGTGGGTCAACTATTCAACACATGATTCAATGTTTGGCTGCACCATAAGGATCCATAGGTTCCAAGCTTGATTCGAGTGTTATCATAGCGATTTATTTGATCACAGTCAGGGTAGCATAGTTCAGATGGCTTTGATTAGCCTGTATATTGCTGAGCTACTGAAGGGGAAAAAAGGGAGAGAAAAAAAATCTGCCTAGATTACTGCTCTTGATCAGTGACTCTGGACATTAGACATGAGCTCAGACATCAGTTGAGATTAAAATATATGCATGATGATTTTCAAGCCTTAGAAAAAGTTGAAGCATAAATTGTTTCAAATCTGTAATAACTGATCACCTTTGAATGATCTTTGACAATCAGAGGTTTCAAAAGGACTGTCTGAAGATCTGCAGCCAAGAGCTTTGTAAACGCAAAACAACGCACATAAAGTACTAGTTTTACTTTGAGTTGGTTTTATAAAAAGTCTATTTGACAGCATGTAAGTATTTTTAAAATAATAAATGTAATAGTTTAAATAGCTAGGGGAATCGTTTCAATACAAAATAAGGTGGCCCCAGGTGCCATCCCTATTCGATGAAGTGATACCCTGATTCAGGATGAAAAAAGTTGACAATTTGTAATCGCTACTGAAAGTGTATGGTGATTGGGTGTGACCATATAAGATGTAACCACAGAATGGATTCAAAGGTCTTCAGGTAGAGGAATATCAAGCTGGCAAAGCCTTCAGAATCCAATAAACTGCCATACTCCCAAGTACAGCAAGTCAGCTGCATTAACAAAAGTCATTTTTGTAATACCTTCATAATGCCCAACTGCTGACGCACTGGTCTTCTTTCAAGCTCGAAATTTTGAGAGATTTCCCTCATTTCACAAATCTAATGCTTTCCAAGTCTAAGTTATTGCAGCTCAAATGTAAATAGGGGTTACATCATCAAGAATAGGTTGAGTGATGTAGTAATCTCCCTGTCACTTTAAGGGAGGGTGGTGGGGCAGGCAGATCTGGAGATATGTGGCCCATTTTTAAGGTATGGTCACAAATACAGCAGCTAATACAATTATATCAACTGCTATGAAATACATAATGCTTTCATAAATCAAAAAAAAAAGTTTTTAAAATTCTGTTACTGTGGTAGACATGTACCAAAAAACACCCATCAATGCACATTTTGTTTTGCATATTACTGAGTGGTTACATGCATAAGTATGGAAAGGGTTTTTTGATGCTTGCCATTTTGGAAGTGCTGCTTCCTAAAGACTATGACTGTCACCAACTACCCCCACGATCTGTCAGCTTAAAAGGCTGTGGAAGTACTGCACAAGAACTACAGTTAAAAGATCTTATTTCAGAAGCTATACTTTTTTTAAAAAGACAGGACCAGCGTAGTTATGATATTCCTGCAGAACTGTACTAAATTGCTCAATGCAACTACTTGCTAGAAATAATGTGCTTCTCATATATTGCCATCAGGGGCTATTTTTTATTAAACCACAAAGCTCAAAATTACTCAGGTTTCAATGACTTTCTAAGCCAAGTAATAACATTATACCAAAATGAATCATTCAGGCCCTGAAATACTGGACAGAGGGAGGTGAGGGGGTGTGGTTAATGGAAGGTTTGCTGAGAATTTGCCAAATTATTTCTTTTTTTAAAAAAAACTTTACTCCCTTACAACTCAGAAAAAGAATCAATGATAGTTATTCCCCCACCTTCTCCCTTCAATAAAGTTGCAGAGAAAGATGAATTTCAGTTTGGGGTGGATTACAGCCTTGGGTCTCTTAAATATATATAATTTTTTTAAACAGAAGTTGCAAACGATGCATTAAAGGTGGATAAGTAATAATGGGTGGATTAGTAATGGGAGAATTTAAAAAAACATCCCCCACCTCTTCGAATGAAGTTGCAGAGAAAGGTGAATTTCAGTCTGAAGTGCCTTGGTAGTTTTACACACACACACACACACTCATAATATAATATGCACATTAAGAACCTGTAAAATGATGCATGTCGGTGCAGAGTAATGGGTGCAATTTTTTTTTAAAATGCAGAGATGCACAGGAGATGAGGGAAGGAAGGAGGGAAAAGGGGGGGGGGGGGGAGAAGGATTTAAAAAAATTGAGCAGAATTTGCTGAACATGATGGCGGTCGCTGGAGGAAAGCCCGCCAAACAGGTGATTAGAAATGCAAAGGGAGCTGGGGCTGTAACTCCAGCTCAGGGCAAGAAGAGGAGGAGGGAGGAAGGGAGGAGGGGTTGACATTTTCTTTTTTGGATTAGATATATATATTTTAAAATGCACCTTTTTTTTGGAGGAGGCGGGGGGAGGGGGGGAGGAGGAAACTTTTCCAAGAGGGAACAGGATTCCCGGAGGAGGGAAGAGAGACACACACAAGATCTTCATTTTTAAGAGAAAAAACTCGACCACCTCCCCTTTTCTCCGTCCCCTGGATGTCAGGATCTGTCAGACAGGCCGGTTGCTCCATGCCCAGCTTCCCCACCGAGCTCAATAAACACTTCACCCCCCTCCCTCCATCTCCCCCTCCCTCACCTTTCTCACTGCCTTTTCTTAAAATTTAATTTTTGGGACATTTTTTTTGTAGGGGGGTGGTGGGCGGGGGGGGGAAAAGGGAGGGGAGATTTACCTCACTGCTGCTGCTTTCTCCGAAGAGGTCGTGGAACTTGTGCAGGTTCTTGCCGATGGCGGCCGAGACGGGCAGGGCGGCGTCGAATCCGTGTTTTAAATCCTTCCTCAAGCTCGGGGTCCGCGACCGTCCCGATTTTTTCCAGGGCCGAGCTGGGAAACGGGTCCGAGCTGTGTGCGCCATTTTAGGGAGTCTGTTTGTGTGTGTGTGTGTGTGTATGTGTGTGAGGGGAGGAGGGGGGGGAGGGAAAGGAAGGTATCCCTCGCCGCCCCGCAACCTGTATAACGTAGCCGCCCCCCCTTCCTTTGCCGCCGCCGCCGCCGGCGGAGGGGGAAGTGCCCTATTCAGGGGTCGGGGCGCCAGGGAGGAGCCCGATGGGGCAGCGCAGGAGCAGGCGGGCCAGCGCAGGAGCAGGCGGCCGGCCCCGCCAGCTGAATATCTCAGCTCCGGCAGCGCCGGACTCCCGAGCTCGGGGAATTGTGGATATTCATGGTCCTGGGGGGGGGGGGGGGGGGGCGGGGAGGGGACGAGGGAAGTTGGTGTGCCGCCCTGAACCGTGAATTGCCAGCCGAGGGATAGGCACGTCGCTACGCAAGGCGGTGTTCATATTCAGCTTCCCGCGTCCCAAAATTGACCGGGAGCAAGCCAGGGAAGCCGAATAATGAAGACGCCATCGGTGGACTTCGCTGACTTAGTTATGCAATAATCAGTGGCCGGGGCCCAGAAGCCGTTAACCCTGAATCAGCATATTTCAGCAACAGCTTAGTGGTTGCAAATAGGCACACTTACAATATCCATGGGTCGGGCACTAAGCCATATTACGACATCGTTATTCCAACTGAATAACAGAGTACTGATATGGTGTCAATAATACTGTATTAGCCACTGCCCAGGGTCCAGAGAGAACTCTGCAATCATAACTCAGCAACAAAATGCAAGGATAAATGAGAAAATATTAAATGCATTTGATAAAAGTGCACAACCATTTATTTATTTTAATAATGCAAGGCAATGAAGAGTGTTGGAAACACTGCATGTAGCCAACGTGGTGAGGGTCAGATTTTCTAAACGCTACATTTGCATGTGTTTTTTTTCAATTAAAATGCAATTGAATGGGCAATTTTCTGACGCGGGCACAGACGGGGCAAACGTGCCATGTGGAAGCGCAAACATAAGTTCCTTGCTATTAATTGCTAGTCAGTTACAAAGCAGCCCAGACCCCCACACTCAACACTTGTGGTGCTGGCACCCCAGCTGCCACTGTGTGCTGTGACGCAACTTAAAATGCATTATGTGCAAGGGGAATGAGAGAGAGAGGGGAGGGAAGGAAGGAGGGGGTTGGGTTAACATGCAAATTGGGACACACACACACACACATACATACACGCAGACGCTTTTAAAGCTGAACATAGGAACAGATGGAAAGGCCCCCCCCCCCCCCCACTATCAAAAAAGCAGTCTGGATGCAGTGTCCCAGCAGTGGGAGGGACAGTTTAAAATTTGCCATTGAATGCAAGGTGACCACCTTCTGTTGTCACGAGAAATCTTGGGAGACTTGAATTTAAAAAGCATCATGCCACCCCCCCCCCCCCCCCATTTGATGCCTGGGTAAAGGAGTTTGGGGGGGGGGGGGGGGCACATGTAAACAGGCACAAGCAAAGAGCAATTTTTTTTTAGGTGGCTCGCCCTCCCTTCTCAAAATGCAAAAAAAAGTCTCATTTCAGTCTCAAATCACTGCTAAACTCTAACCTACTCCAAATCAGGGAATAAACAGAATTCAAAGGTAAGTTGGGAAGGGCAGGGATTGGGGGGGGTACACTTAAGGAGATTTTCAAACATCCTAAAAAGAACAAGGGTGGTGAAATATAGCACCATAAAACCAAAACATTACCCAGGACAAAATTTATGACTTGACAACCAGCTGGCACATTAGCAGAATGGAGGTAAGGATTCTTCCTGATCAAAAACAGAGAAAGCGAGAACTCAGATGATCTGGTAGCATCGATAGACAGAGAAAAAATGTTGAGTCTGCATGACCCTTCAGAGCATATTTTGTAGAACATTTTATACAGAACATAATATATTTTGACATTCTTCATGATCAATTTTAATTAACATAACAAATAGAAGTAGGCCATTCAGACCTTTGAGCCCACTCCACCATTCAATGAGATCATGGCTGATCATCTACTTCAACACCACTGTCTTGCATTATCCTGTATCCCTTGATATTCTTAATAGGTAGAAATCCATCAATCTCTATCTGAACCCATTCAAACACTGAGCCTCCATTGCCCTCCAGGGAAGAAAATTCCAAAGATTCACCACCCTCAGGTGAAGAAATTCCTCCTCATCTCAGTCCTAAATGACCTGTCCCTATTCTGCAACTGTATCCCTTAGATCTGGACTCCTCCAGCCAGGGGAAACATTATTCCTGCATTTACCTTGTTGAGATTTGTAAGAATTTTGTATGTTTGAGAGGACTTGTCACTCTTGCAGAGAATAAAGGCCCATTCTATTTAATCTTTCTTTTTAGGAGAATCCCTGCATCCCAAGAATTTCCACATGGGTTTCCCTCCATCCCAGGAATTAGTTTGATGAATCTTCATTACATTCCCACTATGGCAAGTACATCTTTCCTTAGGCAAGACCAAAACTGCCCAGGATGTGGTCTTATCAAGGCTCTATACAATTGCAGTAAGACAACTTCACTCCTGTACTCAAATCCTACCATCCTGAAAACCCAGTGAACCAAAGGGTAAAAAAGGCTGGACAAGCAATGGCCAGTGAACCATTTCTTTGGGGCAACAGGTACACAGTTGTAGCTGGTGAAACTCCCAAAATATTGTTATGCACATCAGGACTCACTCTTCCACCACCCTCCACCCAAACATTTGGCTTTTGCCAAATTGCAGGTAAATTGCAACATTTGAGAAGAAATTTATTTCTAGGGGAAATGTCTGTACATTAACAGGCAAATGGAAGACTGATTAAATCCTTCCATGGCAATTACTTTCAACATGTCACATAACTGGTAAAACAAAACCCACCGCACTCCCAACGAGCAAAGAAAACTAGCTACGTGCTGTTGTGCACTGCTTAGTGATTGTCAAATAATCGTCACAAACCTCAGTCATGTCTTCATGAGCAAGAATGATCAGCAAATGGCAGCAGGTTAAAAGTCTCAAGGCATTACCAGCTTAGTCCAGATACCATGGCTAGGTTAATGCACCATACAGGATTCAGCGTGTGTGTCTATATAAGTGTTCTCCTCTCACACATCATTATCCAGATTTTTGCTGGAAGGTAACAGGAATTTGTCACAGGACATTGTCCTGCCCAAAGCCGTGGGGAGGGAGAGAAGACCGATTGTAGCAATCCATCTGTTCGACCTGAAGATAGTCACCGGTAGAACAGGCCAAAAACAAACTTAGGAAAGCATGTATAGGCATATAAACTCTGCTAAAAGGAAGCGATTTGGCTTCACTCTCACTATAGCATCTTGTCCTGGGACAGCGTACATGTTAAATATTCCAGATGAGAGTTCTGTTAATAATACTAGACAGGTTATACCTGCAAAAACACACACATTGGGAATTATCCACTACAAGTGCTGACAGTATGGAATAGAAAAACTAATTCAGTAAGATCTAGGAGAAACACATGGACATAGGGATTTAAGCATATAGAATGTTTGGAACAAGAAAGTAACAGCAAAAGATGCAAACCGTGCATGCCCAGAATATCTAACAGTGATCCTCATCATAGCACAGTGGGCAACCACATGACTGCATTGGGGCAAACAGATCTGATTTTTGATCATCTGTCACTGTTGTCAGCTGGATTCAGACAGTGAGCATTACAATTAGGTTTAACGTTTTCAAAAAAAAGGCAGTAGTAGAGATGGGTACAATTTTATCTTTTAAAAAGCATTTAGACAGTTACATAGGTCAGATGGGTATAGAGATATATGGGCCAAACACAGGCAACTGGGACTAGCTTAATGGTAAAAATTGGGCGGCATGGACAAGTTGAGCCGAAGGGCCTGTTTCTATGCTGGAAACCTCTATCACTATAAAATGGGGTGGTGGTGGTTTGTGTGCGCGCGCGCAGATTACAGCAAGTCCTGCTGGAAAGTGCATGTGAACATCAGGTCAGTAGTTTAAAAATATATTTTCCCTCCCTTTTCAATTTAAAAGGGTCACCTACTGTCAAGTACAGTTGACTAATGGCCAATTAGAACCAGAGGGCACAACCTCGGGCTAACGGGACGATCCTTTAAAACGGAAATGAGGAGGAAATTCTTCAGCCAGAGGGGTGGTGAATCTGTGGAACTCTTTGCCGCAGAAGGCTGTGGAGTCTATGTGTGTGTCTATATAAGTGACACAAGTCTAATCAGACACACAAGGCTGTGGAGGCCAGGTCATTGAGTGTCTTTAAGACAGAGATAGATAGGTTCTTGATTAATAAGAGGATCAGGGGTTATGGGGAAAAGGCAGGAGAATGGGGATGAGAATGGTGGAGCAACTCGATGGGCCGAGTGGCCTAATTCTGCTCCTATGTCTTATTGTCTAATTGGGTGATGGAGTGTAAGACTCAGAGACAACCACCCCCTCCCCTCGAGAGATGAAGCACCTTCAGGAGAAAGACAGAGGGAATTCGGGGCAGGGAAATAAACTGCGTGACAGTAGAGTCCATAACCACTGAATTCACATTTCTATTGAGGGCAGTGAGAACAACCCATTAACACAAAGCAAACTTTACTATGTATTCCCTTACTCATTGGCTTGAATTTAAAAACGAGTATTGCAATGTATTTAGGCATCTCCCACCTGGGTCACATTCATCGGAATCTATTGCATAAAAGAACTTGGCATCAGCAGTGCCTAATAATGCCTGGAGGCAAAGATAATACTCAACCATAAACATACATGGCAATCTGATTAGACTTGTGTCACTTGTATAGACACACATGCTGTATTCTACATGGTGCATTAACCTAACCATGGTGTCTAGACTAAGCTGACAATGGCATCTCTTCCAACTTTCTGTAGCAATAACACACAACATTTATGCAATCATCCAATAAGTTTTTCAATGTACCTTTGCTCAGAGGCCATGTGCAGCTAGTTATCTTGCTCTGCAACCTCTCATTTTATATCTGAAGATTTTCAAATCAGATTAGTTAGATGCCCATATTGCCATGGGAACTTGGGTAGCAGGAGGAAATGTTGGTCAGAGAATCACATTTGTTTAGAGGTTTATTGTCACCCAAATGACAGCACCTCCTTCCTTTGCGGTTGGCCAAGTATGCTGATTTTGAATACAATTTGAAGAGTAGCATTGATGGCAAGAATAGCTGCAATAGGGTGTAGTTATCTATAATGGTCTTCAGTTTACTAGCTCACCATTCACTCACTCACCAAACCTAAACAAACAATCAGGAGGCAGAACCTCAGGGGGATAAGTGAACAATTATGCTTAACTTAGAGTTTGAGCAATAAATGGTCATCTAAAAACCCAGTTCCAATTACAGATTATAGCACAACTGTTCAAGCAGAATGTTTCAGTTGGTAAATCTCATGTGGACCCAAGCCTCGTAGACCAGGAAGATTCATCTTAATTGGTGGACAAGAATACTGCAATAGACGTCACTGCTTTTGTACGTGTGTGGTCTAGTGGGGAGGGTTTCCACTCCCCATCATTGTCCAATGTTACTGCGTAAAATACACAAGCAATCAAGACTGGCCTAAGATGGCTTAATTTCTGCTACCTCCAGCTGTTGACAACTGTGTCCAGCATGCAAGATTCAAATGAAAACTGCAAGACCAAGGCAAGGTAAGCAGCAAGATCCTGCCAGGGATCAAGAAATATGGAACCAAATTCAGTCAATGACAATGAGGTAGAGATCAGCAGTCTATCTGAACATAGAGGTGGGCTTGGGGGGACCAGAATGGCTCACTCTTGTTGCTACATTTAAAATAAAAAGCCCTTTAAGTCAGGTACCAGAAGGTTCCCATTACCATTAAGTCTGTTTTCTGAATCTCCAAGAGAGCAGAAAAGGGAATGTGTAGTCCCAGGGAGAGAAATGAATCTCCAGGGTCAAAGGAAAGAGCTTGTGTTACAGTAAACAATAAATCAGGGATCAATTATACATTGTGTGAGAGCTTATTGAGATAGGATGGCAGTCTGCAATTCAAAACTCTGATTATCCAAGGATTTCTGATACAATTATACACACTTGTTAATCACTGCCTAACCACCATACAACTTTATTTAATCAAACAACTGCATTCGCGATCCAGGGATCACTTGACGAAACAACTGCAAAAAGTTATGCAGTACAGTGACAGCTACTTAAAGACTATATAAAAAGTATCTAGAGAATGGCAGTTCATCCAAGTGTGACCAACAGATTGCCTGGATACTGCTAAAATCTAGAGATAGCAGCATCTCATCTTTCTGATAGGATTGTACAGATATCAGGCCACACCTGTGCTGCAGAATTCATCTTACAAAACTTTGACAGTTCGGAGATTAAGGAACCTAGTCAGGCAATTCCATCAAGACTTGATGGCCAGAGTCTGAATCTCACGGCACAGGAGGCAGCCATTCTGCTCATCACATCTTTGAAAGGGCTTTCCAGTTATTCATACTCCTCTACTCTTTCCTCATAGCCCTGGAAATTTCTCTTTATCCAGAGAAGCTACACAATATTGAAAAAAAAAATCAGGGAATATAACCGCTGTTGCTTTAGAAATGTAAAAACTCTTCATCTAAATCCACTCCACATTCAGTCTCCCTCGGTGCTCACAACATCCAATCCTCTTGCGGCGAATGGTCTGGCTGATCACGACAGATGGGTACCCTCCCAATTTTCAGTGGGGCAAAGTGTCTTTTTCAATTCATCAGAAAGGCAGGGTTTATTTATATATTTTGTAAATCTCACTGATATTCTTGGACCTTGTACCAAGGAAACTGACTTTCCCCCTAAATTCTGCTCTCTTCCAAAATTGCCAGAATGAAACTCTTCGCTCACAATCTTTGGCAGAATTCTACTAAAAATTCCATCTGATAGATCCCAATCTCTTCCAGTCTCTCTTCCGTCCCCTTTCCTGGTTCTGTTTTACTATTTTCAGTTATTCTATGAACTTTATTACCTTGTTCCCAAACACAGGAATCATCTCACACACACTACCACCTTTGAAATAAACTCAGCAAACATCCTACAGCACCTCCCCCAAGGTGTCAAAGCTTCAGAATTTCTCATCCCATTTCTTTTCCTCTTACAACCCAGTCTTTTAAAACCCAATCACAACTTTGCAACTTATTTTACCATCTCCGCTATTCTTTTTAAACCATTCATCTTGGCTTTCTGATAAAAGCTATGTAAACAGAACAAGTTTAAAATTTATAAAAATGTATTTATTAGTGTCACAGGTAGGCTTACATTCACACTGCAATGAAGTTGCTGTGAAAATCCCCTAGTCGCCACACTCTGGCACCTGTTCGGGTACACGGAGGGAGAATTTAGCATGGCCCAGTGCACCCTAACCAGCACGTCTTTCAGACTGTGGGAGGAAACCAGAGCAACCGGAGGAAACCCATGCAGACACAGGGAGAACGTGCAGACACCGCACAGTGACCCAAGCCGGGAATTGAACCACTGTGCCACCTCCGGGTGCTCAGCTTTCCTCCCACAGTCCAAAGATGTACAGGTTAGGTGGACTGGCCATGGTAAGTGTGCGGGAGTTACGGGATAAGAGGTGAAATGCTCTTTTGGAGAATTGGTGCAGACTTGATGGGCCAAATGGCCTCATTCTGCACTGTAGGTATTCTGTGAATTCTAATCTATGAAAGACTTAAACAAATTCAGAAGCGCTCAGCCTCAAGATGCACATGGCTCAGCAAGAGGCCAAATTTCTTCTCTTCTCCACCCCAAACTCTCCCACAAAAATTCATACAGCCGTGAATAATCATAGTTCTGACTGGTAGGGCAAAACTAAAAACTGAATCAACAAAATTATGCCTTATTCCTGCCATTCAGTTTCACAGGAGGCAATTCCAACAATTCTTAGCCACGCACGAGATAGAATTCCTCATTTCCCAATCCGAACAATTCCAAAACAGAGATCCTTACCTGATCTCACAGCAACTCCAGTTAAACAACGCCCAGCTGAGAGGGTGCAAAGATAATCTGGAGCTCAAATATCTTCCCTCTCCTAGAACTTCCAAAGAATGACAATTAATGCATTAAAAAGAACATTTTCTTTCTCACATGCTAGAGGAATAAAGAAACTTAATTCTGAAACAATGGCGTATCAGTCACTGGGCTAGGTCCTAGCTGAAAGGAAATAAATATTAACAGTCCACCAGCGTGCATTCATTGGTGCAACTTAGTCTTGGTTAGTCACAAATTACTGCATGAATTTGAGAGACAGATAACTGCTCAACTTTCGAGACTTGGGCTGGATTTCAAAATTGATTAGTTGGGCAAAAAAAAACTTCTCTGCACCAGCTAAGGGTTCCATGTGAAATAAGTCAAGCAGATTCGACAGTCCCGAGTGAATCTGGAACAGAATTACTTGCAGTTTAGCACAAACTAACAATCTCAAACAAAAAAGGTTTAGGATTCACAACAGTGCAGTATTGGCTGCCATTAGTTAAATGACTCACCGGGTGAAGGAGCAGCGCTCCAAAAGCTCATGCGACCAAATAAACCTGTTGGACTTTAACCTGTTGCGAGATTTCTTACTATGCTGACCCCAGTCCAACGCCGGCATCTCCACATCATGGCCATTAGTTAAGTTAGAAGAAATCATAGAAACCCTACAGTACAGAAAGAGGCCATTCGGCCCATCGAGTCTGCACCGACCACAATCCCACCCAGGCCCTACCCCTACATATTTTACCCACTAATCCCTCTAATCTACGCATCTCAGGACACTAAGGGGCAATTTTAGCATGGCCAATCAACCTAACCCGCACATCTTTGGACTGTGGGAGGAAACCGGAGCACCCGGAGGAAACCCACGCAGACACGAGGAGAATGTGCAAACTCCACACAGACAGTGACTCAAGCCAGGAATCGAACCCAGGTCCCTGGAGCTGTGAAGCAGCAGTGCTAACCACTGTGCTACCGTGCCGCCCTGTAAGTTAGCGCTTAGACACAACCAGAGGGGAATAAAGTGAAACTTTACTGAGTCTCATCTGATAGCGCTAGTCAGTGGGTTCCAGAAGTTAAATCATATTTTGGAATAGATATCTTTCATCTCGACGCACATAAAATGATTCACTAAAGTGTAATGCATGAAATAAAAGGCAGTGCCAGAGTGCTCTAATTCCTAATAATGGTTTTATTTAGTTTGAAATATTATTCATTTACAATGGAATGCTGGTCCAACACACGTTAAGGTTCAGACATTATATCCAATCAGACTTCTTCGGCCAATGACCTCGCCAATGTAAAACCACATGGCAACTTCCGTGGCCACAAGCACATTCCTCATGGCATCCTGCAAAACAGAAGACAAAATAAAACTGGAGGCAGTCATTAGGAGTTGCAAAGTTAGCAACCTGAAGGCTGCAGGAGTGAGGAAAACTTGGGAGGCTTTCAGGTGCCTGGAAGGATTGAGTTTTGAGTGCAACGAGGCATGACTTTAACACAGAGAGGATAAGTGTCTAGGTCAACATTGCTGCATCAAGTGGGTATCAGGTTTCTTGAACACTGATGATCTCCAAATTTATCCACACTAAAGAATTCACCCCAACTTGGAACAGGATTCTCATTGACTGTGCTTCCCAACACAAGACCATCCGAAAAGATTTCAATGCAATTCTCAAACTTTGTGCTGTCCATTGTTAATGCCTCAATTCATATGCAAATGAACCCTCCAGCTGGCCTTTCTCAGTAATGTGTAGATCCCAGAATCAGGGGAAACAGCTGTGTGTATAAAAAAAACCAAAAGCAAGATTTCCCTCCCTAGAAAACATTTAATTGAATAATGCAATTATTAAAATGGGAGGGTGGGAAGGAAAGAGAAAATCAGACCAGTTTGGACTATTCACACAGCGTTGGCATCAACGAACAGCTTAGGAAAGAAATCTCAAAATCCTAGTCAAACGCTCCTATATTTGTCATTTTTCAATGGCCTTACACAAGGAGGGATCCAAATATCACTATTTATACAGTTCATTTAACCAGTTCCCATTCTGGGACCTGCAGAGTCAGGCGGCAGTAGCAGATGGCACAGTCTATTTACATATGAATGAGAGAGACAACAATGAGAGACTACAAACTCTGAAAAATATCATCTCTGCAAAGAAAAGGAATGTCACTACAATTTTCTCAGGTTAATCTCAAGTTTGGGGAAAACTATTGATACCAGTTAGAATAACGATGGGAGTCAGGCAGCTTTGAATAATAAAGAGGCTTACATCAGAATGCCTGGGCTGCAAGATTGCATTTCATAAACATTAAACAATTCAGTTTCCATTAGTTTGCACAAAAGGTTTTATTTACGTTTCACATAAACAGAGCATCTCTTCATTCATTCTACCTGGAATACATTCATTTGCCGAAAAAATTATTGAAATGCAACTAAGTTAACTGCTTAAGACTTAAGCAATTTTCTGTACATCCTCACGTGTCGCAATTGGGAAGCCAGAGGTCAGAGTACAAAGAACACTGAGGTATCAGTTACCTCCCCTCACCATCACTTTAAACGGGAAATGTTCCAGAGACATCAGTAGCCCAGCTTCTAGCGCGAGTCTGTCTGTGCAAGATGACGTGGAGTCGATAAAACCTTCTTGCTGCTTATTGGGTGGGGATTCCACGCCCCCCCCCACCCCCCCACCCAAAACTTTCCA
The DNA here is from genome assembly GCF_964213995.1 of Mustelus asterias. NCBI lineage: Eukaryota > Metazoa > Chordata > Chondrichthyes > Carcharhiniformes > Triakidae > Mustelus > Mustelus asterias. The sequence goes on from NC_135827.1 coordinate 37,553,534, forward strand.
ATAGGGATCATTCAACAACAATCAGGAATATGAATGCTGGCAGATGCCCCCGCTCTCCAGCCCAGAGGAACTGCGATGCCCTGGCTACCACCACAGTGTAGAGGTCAGCACAACCTAGCGATAAAGGGTTGGAACCTTATATCCAAGTCTGACACTGAATAATGCACTGGGCTACTGGAGACAACAATTTGAATAAAGAATTAGATTACTTTCTAAAAGCAAAAGCTCAAACAAGGTGAACATGTCAGCGAGATGAAATGCACACCACCTACCCCTCCCCTGCAATAGCATAAAACCCATCACATAGTTCCAAAGAGTCATATCGGACTCAAAATGTTTCACTCTCCTCCAATGCTGCATGTTTGGTTTCTAATACAAGATTTATATTTATTTCTATGCTAAGTATTCACTTGCTCAGCTACCTGTTGCTCACAATTCTTAATGTTAGTATTCAAGTTTCCTTAGATCACATTGCAGTTTGGACCAAAACAAAACTCTCAAGCTATTGGAAGTACATTCATATGCTAACATTAGCACCAGTGAATAGTAACCTTTCCATTCACACACCTCCAGAACAGAGAGGCCTCTCTATCTTGAGCAGATCAGGAGTAGGAACCTGCTGAATCGCAAGGAAAGACTTCAGAGAAACATGCTATTCCAGTGGCCTCATGGCTACCTCTAGTGGCAGGAAGATAGGAGAGGGGAGACTGCCTTTCACTTCTGGCTGAGATGTAGTTTGCTGGCTCCAAGAAAAAATATATTTAATTGTACATTTGTAAAAATGTATTATCTCACAGGATCGGAACATTGCTGGCAAGGTCAGCATTTGTTTCCCGTCCTTTATTGCCCTAGTGACTTGCTAGACCAATTCAGAGGGCAGTTAAGTCAACCACATTGCTGTGGCTCTGGAGTCACATGTAGGGCAGACCAGGTAAGAACAGCAGATTTCCTTCCCTAAAGGACATTGGTCAACCAAATGGATTTTTACAACAATTGATAACAGCTCCATGGGTCATCATTACTGAAACTAGTTTCTACTTTCTCAGAAGACTAAGGAAATTTGGCATGTCTGCTACAACTCTCACCAACCTCTACAGATGCACCATAGAGAGCATTCTTTCTGGTTGTATCACAGCTTGATATGGCTCCTGCTCTGTCCAAGACCACAAGAAACTACAAAGGGTCGTGAATGAAGCTCAACCCATCACTCAAACCAGCCTCCCATCCATTGACACAGTCTATACTTCCCTGCTGCCTTGGAAAAGCAACCAGCATAATCAAGGACCCCATGCACCCAAGACACACACACTTCCACCTTTTTTCGTCAGGAAAAAGATATAAAAGTCTGAGATCATGTACCAACTGACTCAAAAACAGCTTCTTTCCTGCTGCCATCAGACTTTTGAATGGACCTACCTCTTATTAAGTTGATCTTTCTCTACACCCTAGCTAGGACTGTAACACTATATTCTGCATTCTCTCCTTTTCTTCCCTATGAACGGTATGCTTTCTGTGTCTGTATAGCATGCAAGAAACAATACTTTTCACTGTGTACTAATACATGTGACAAGAAGAAATCAAGTCATAAAATAAAGCAAATAAAAAAACTCCAGATTTTATTAACTGTATTTCAATTCCACCAGCTGTTGTGATGGGATTTGAACCCATGTTCCCAGGACATTAGCATGGGCCTCCGGATTACTCGTCCAGGGACATTATCACTAGGGATAGCATGGTGCACAGTGGTTAACACTGTTGCTTCACAGCGCTAGGGACCTGGGTTTGATTCCAGCCTCGAGTGACTGTCTATATGGGGTTTGCATGTTCTCCCCATGTCGGTGTGGGTTTCGTCCGGGTGTTCTGGTTTCCTCCCACAGTCCAATGATGCCAGTTGAGTGGATTGGTCATGCTAAATTGCCCCTTAGTGTCCCAAGATCTGTCGGTTAGATGGATTAGCCATGGTAAATGTGTGGGGTTATGGGGATTGGGGGAGCAGGGTAAAATGCTCTTTCAGAATGTGGGTGCAGACTCCATGAGCTAAATGGCCTCCTTCTGCACTGTAGGGATTCTATGATTCCCCTCAAGTTGGCCACTTGATAACCAAATGACAAAGAGAAAGGTTAAAAAAAACAGGTTAATTTCCTGTGGCTTTCTGAAGCTCTAAAGGCTGTAAATTAACTTTACAAAGCAGTGATTGACTTGGAATCTCAAGGAAGCTTTTTCCTGAATGGTGCGATATTCATTAGAGACCAGTCATCAGTTAAAAGGCTACAAGGTAATGAACTGCTGGAGGTTACGTACACTTTCCAGAACCAGTTTTGTGTAAACCAACTGGATGAGGTCCAGTCACTGCAACAAAACATGCCTTTTTATTAAATACACAACTGGCCACAAAAATTTCCAGCACTTGCTATTTTTTATTACCTTTACAGTTATTTGTTTGTAATGCCCAGCCTTAAATGATGCCACAAGACCCTTGAAGCTTTCAACAGCCACTGGGATTTCTCCAGGAGTTGGAGGAGTCAGCTCCACACGAGCATATTTCCAGAAGGTAGCCAGACGCGGCTTAGAGTAATTCACAGCAGCTACAACAAAAAACAGAATTCATAAACATACGTACAACAGGAATGGTAAAAATGCAAATGCATAAATAAACACAGTTCATACCAGGTCAGTACTACAGAAAATGCTCAGTAGGCGAGGGCGGCACGGTGGTTAACACTGCTGCCTCACAGCGCAAGCGACCCGGGTTCGATTCCCAGCTTGGGTCACTGTGTGGAGTTTGCACATTCTCCCCGTGTCTGCGTGGGTTTCCTCCGAGTGCTCCGGTTTCCTTCCACAGTCCAAAGATGTGTGGGTTAGGTGGATTGGCCATGCTAAATTGCCCGAGTGTCAAAGGAACTAGCTAGGGTAAATGCATGGAGTTATGGGGATAGGGCCTGGGATTGTGGTCAGTGCAGATTTGATGGGCCGAGTGGCTTCCTTCTGCACTGTAGGATTCTATGATTCTGTGCAGGGGAAGAGTTAACACTTCGGGATAACCTCCCAGCTCTGATGAAGGGTTGCCATTATGAAACATTAACCCTGTTTCTCTCTCCATAGATGCGAGCAGAGTATTTCCAGCATTTTGTGTTTCTATTTCAGATTTCCAGAATCTGTAGTATTTTGCTTTTGTTGCCTGACCCAAAAGACCCCAAAACACACTTCATCATAGAAACCCTACAGCACAGAGAGGGGCCATTCGGCCCATCGAGTCTGCACCGACCACAATCCCACCCAGGCCCTACCCCCATATCCCTACATATTTACCCACTAATCCCTCTAACAAACGCATCTCAGGACAATTTTTAGCACAGCCAAGCAACCTAACCCGCACATCTTTGGACTGTGGGAGGAAACCGGAGCACCCGGAGGAAACCCACGCAGACACGGGGAGAATGTGCAAACTCCACACAGACAGTGACCCAAGCCGGGAATCGAACCTGGGTCCCTGGAGCTGTGAAGCAGCAGTGCTAACCACTGTGCCACCGTGCCGCCCCTTGATAATGAACAGCTACTGACACACAATGCCATCAGACAAATGTATTCAATCATGCTCCGTATCTCCCCGAATGAAGGCATCATTGCTCACTGGGGCACAAGTCAACAGAAAGACACAACTTGCTAACTTCAACCAATGGCTTACTCTTAAATTATGTAAAGCAATAGGCTACTCAACCATCAGAATATTACAGTCTATGCTGATATATTTCTCCACAAATGATCTAACGCAATCTCTCTCTCTCCAGATCTTTTCCCCTACCCTTTACGGATGGGAAAACCTTTGCGAATTTTTTTTTTATACAGTGCAGAAAAGGCTCTTTGCCCCATCAAGTCTGCACCAACAATAATCACTGCTAAAGGCACGCTAATCCCATTTTCCTGCACTTGTCCCAAATCCTTGAATGTCATGCTATTTCAAGTGCTCATCCAAATATTTTTTAAAGTTTGTAATATTTCCAGCCTCCTCTACCATCCAGATCCCCACCATGCTCAGTGAATTGCTTTTCCCTCAAATCCTTCATATAACTGCTGCCCCTTACCCTAAAACTATGCCCCCTTGTGACTGACCCCTCAACCAAGGGGGAACAGCTGCTCCCGACTCACCCTATACATACCCCTCATAAGTTTATACACCTCAATCATGTCACTCCTCAGCCTCTATGCCCTAAAGAAAACAATCCCAGTCTATCCAGTCTCTCCTTGTAGCTCAAATGCTCCAGCCCAGGTGACATCCTGTTGAACCTTCTCTGTATCCCCTCTATTACAATCACAACCTTCCTATAGTGAGGTGATCAGAACTACACATATTACTCACGCTGTGGCCTTAGCAGCACACTGTACAACTCCAATATAACCTCCTTACTCTTATACTCTATGCTATGACTGATAAAAGCAAATGTCCCATATGCCTTCTGAACTATCCTATGCAGATTAACATTATCGGGGGGGGGGGGGGGGGGGACCACCAAACAGAGGGTGGTTGGGGACAAAGGGGGGGGGGGGGGGGGGAGAGAGAGAGAGAGAGGGGGAGAGACAAACAGAGAGTGGGGGGGAGAGACAAACAGAGAGTGGGGGGGAGAGACAAACAGAGAGTTGGGGGGGGGGGGGGGGGAGACAAACAGAGAGTTGGGGGGGGGGGGGGGAGACAAACAGAGAGGGGGGGGAGACAAACAGAGGGGGGGGGGAGACAAACAGAGGGGGGGGGGAGACAAACAGAGGGGGGGGGAGACAAACAGAGGGGGGGGGAGACAAACAGAGGGGGGGAGACAAACAGAGGGGGGGGAGACAAACAGAGGGGGGGGGAGACAAACAGAGGGGGGGGGAGACAAACAGAGGGGGGGGGAGACAAACAGAGGGGGGGGGGAGACAAACAGAGGGGGGGGGAGAGACAAACAGAGGGGGGGGGGAGAGACAAACAGAGGGGGGTGGGAGAGAAACAGAGGGGGGGGGAGAGAAACAGAGGGGGGGGGGAGAGAAACAGAGGGGGGGGGAGAGAAACAGAGGGGGGGGGAGAGAAACAGAGGGGGGGGGAGAGAAACAGAGGGGGGGGGAGAGAAACAGAGGGGGGGGGAGAGAAACAGAGGGGGGGGGAGAGAAACAGAGGGGGGGGGGAGAGAAACAGAGGGGGGGGGAGAGAAACAGAGGGGGGGGGAGAGAAACAGAGGGGGGGGGAGAGAAACAGAGGGGGGGGGAGAGAAACAGAGGGGGGGGAGAGAAACAGAGGGGGGGGGAGAGAAACAGAGGGGGGGGAGAGAAACAGAGGGGGGGGGAGAGAAACAGAGGGGGGGGGAGAGAAACAGAGGGGGGGGGGGAGAGAAACAGAGGGGGGGGGGGAGAGAAACAGAGGGGGGGGGGAGAGAAACAGAGGGGGGGGGGAGAGAAACAGAGGGGGGGGGGAGAGAAACAGAGGGGGGGGGAGAGAAACAGAGGGGGGGGGGAGAGAAACAGAGGGGGGGGAGAGAAACAGAGGGGGGGAGAGAAACAGAGGGGGGGGGAGAGAAACAGAGGGGGGGGAGAGAAACAGAGGGGGGGGGAGAGAAACAGAGGGGGGGGGAGACAAACAGAGAGGGGGGGGGAGACAAACAGAGAGGGGGGGGGAGACAAACAGAGAGGGGGGGGAGACAAACAGAGAGGGGGTGGTGGGGGGAGACAAACAGAGAGGGGGTGGTGGGGGGAGACAAACAGAGAGGGGGTGGTGGGGGGGGACAAACAGAGAGGGGGTGGTGGGGGGGGACAAACAGAGAGGGGGTGGTGGGGGGGGACAAACAGAGAGGGGGTGGTGGGGGGGGACAAACAGAGAGGGGGTGGTGGGGGGGGACAAACAGAGAGGGGGTGGTGGGGGGGACAAACAGAGAGGGGGTGGTGGGGGGGGACAAACAGAGAGGGGGTGGTGGGGGGGGACAAACAGAGAGGGGGTGGTGGGGGGGGACAAACAGAGAGGGGGTGGTGGGGGGGGACAAACAGAGAGGGGGTGGTGGGGGGGGACAAACAGAGAGGGGGTGGTGGGGGGGGACAAACAGAGAGGGGGGGTGGTGGGGGGGGGACAAACAGAGAGGGGGGGGTGGTGGGGGAGGGACAAACAGAGAGGGGGGGGTGGTGGGGGGGGGACAAACAGAGAGGGGGGGGTGGTGGGGGGGGGACAAACAGAGAGGGGGGGGTGGTGGGGGGGGACAAACAGAGAGGGGGGGGTGGTGGGGGGGACAAACAGAGAGGGGGGGTGGTGGGGGGGGACAAACAGAGAGGGGGTGGTGGGGTGGGACAGAGGGTGGGGCAGGTATTGGGGGGGGGGGGACGCGGCTCTGCCGCTGTGGCTCCCCCCGAGCCCGGAGTCGGCCTGTTCCTCCCTCACCAACCCCAGCTCTCCCCCGCGGCCCGCGCTCCCCTCCCGCTCCCCGGGCCGTTACCCAGGGCGAGCTTGGGGCCCCCGGTCACCACTTTCTGCACCATCCGCCGCGCCGCCGCCGCCATCTTCCCCCAATGTCACCCCCGCCAAGGACCCTGCAGACCGAGGCGGCCAGCTCACTGCCTGACTCCACTGCAGCCGGGGTCCTTGGCGGCGGCGGCGGCGCCCATCAGGCAGCTGCGCAGACAGCCCGTGCTGCCCCTCAGCCCAAAGGCTGAACAGGTGAGTGAGAGGCAGGTAGAGGCAGCGCCTCACTCAGAGGGACAACCTCAACCCAACTCCCTGACACAGCACCATAACTACATACACTTACATAACTTTCAATACAATCCCATAAATTTACATGATTTAGTACTAAATGCATACATTTAAATTATTTTAAATACAACTAAATAAATTTAAATAGCTTTAAATACAATTCTGAATCCTGATTGTAAAAAGGATTCAGATCAAATTCTTCAAAGCTGAAAAGATTGTGTAATTATTACTTCAGAGGTTAAAATGAAAGTATTATTTTATAAAATGCCACAGTGCAGAGGAGGCCATTCGGCCTATCAAACCTCTACCAACTCTTTTTATAAAGAGCTATCCAATTCATCCCACTTTCACCCCATCCTCACTCTTTTCCCCTTTTATTGGTATTGTTAATGTTTTTCTTTCAACTACTGATCAGATTTCCTTCTGAAGGTTATTATTAAGCTTGTTTCTTTTTAAGATGCAAAAACAGAAAATGCTAGAGAATTATGATTATGAGAGACATGGACAGGGTGGAGAGGGAGCAGCTGTTCCCTTTAGTTGAAGGGTCAGTCACGAGGGGGCACAAGTTCAAGGTGAGGGGCAGGAGGTTTGGGGGGGGGTGGTGGGGGGTGGTGGGGGGGGGGAGTGAGAAAAAACTTTTTAACTCAGAGGGTGGTGACGGTTTGGAATGCGCTGCCTGGGAGGGTGGTGGAGGCGGGTTGCCTCACATCCTTTAAAAAGTACCTGGATGAGTACTTAGCACATCATAACATTCAGGGCTACGGGCCAAGTGCTGGTAGATGGAATCAGGTGGGAGTTCAGATGTTTCTAATGTGTCGGTGCAGACTCGATGGGCCGAATGGCCTCTTCTGCGATGTATGATTCTAAATCCTGATTCTGAAATGGATTCGTTTCAAATTCATCAAAGCTGAAAATAACGTGTAATTATTACTTCAGAGGTAAAAATGAAACAATTCTTTTATAAAATGCCACAGTGCAGAAGGAGGCCATGTTCACAGACTCTGCCCTCCAGAACCTTAGTCAGGATAGGTGGCACAGTGGTTAGCACTGCTGCCTCACAGAAACCGGGACCCTGGTTCGATTCCCGGCTTAGGTCGCTGTCTGTGCGGAGTCTGCACGTTCTCCCCGTGTCTGGGTGGGTTTCCTCTGGGTGCCCCAGTTTCCTTCCACAGTGCAAAGATGTGCAGGTTAGGCGAATTGGCCATGCTAAATTAACCCTAGTGTCAAGGGGATTAGTAGGGTAAATATGAGGGGTAGCGGGAGTGGGGCCTGGGTGGGATTGTGGTGGGTGCAGACTCAATGGGCCAAATGGCCTCTTTCTGCACTGTAGGGATTCTAAGAGTCAGCTGGCACAGGGACAAATGGATCAGAAGGCTCAATGTGTGGATGAAAGAACTGTGGTGGCTTTGCTTCACAGGCAATGGCGATAGTTCTGGGGAAGGAAGGAACTAACTTATATTGAAACAAGAACAGAAAATGCTGGAAAATCTCAACAAGTCTGACAACATCTGAGCAGAGAGAATAGAGCCAACGTTTCGAGTCTGGATGACCCTTCGTCAGAGCTGTTCCACTGAGACGGACAGAGGGGCTGGTAGAAATATCCTTGTGAATCAAATGAAAGATGTGGTGGATAGGACCCTAAAACCAATGAATGGGATGTAGAAGGATTCAGGAAAGGATGCATCCAAAATCAGTGAGAGAAAAGTTAATGCTGTAGAGCACAGAGGGGCTTAACAAAGGACATCTGGGAAAATAGAAAATGTTAAAACAAAAGACAGCATATCTAAATGCATAAAGCATTTGCATCAAAATAGATAAATTAATAGCACAGATATAAATAAAGGAGTGTTATCTAATAGTATTCTGGAGATGTGTTTACAGACTGACCAAGGTTGGGAACTAAATATTCATAGATTCATAGAATCCCTACAGTGCAGAAGGAGGCCATTCAGCCCATTGACCCTGCACGGACAACAATCCCATCTAGGCCCTATCCCCGTATCTCCACATATTTGCCCTGTTAATCCCCTGACACTAAGGGGCAATTCAGCATGGCCAATCGACCTAAGCCACATGTCTTTGGACTGTGGGAGGAAACTGGAGCACCCGGAGGAAGTCCAGACAGTCAGACACAGGAGAAGGTGCAAACTCCACACACCCGAGGCTGGAATTGAACCTGGGTCCCTGGCGCTGTGGAGATACTTGACTTTTAAAAGAGGTAGCCAAAATGGAAAAGAAAGATTGGCCCTGTTAATAAAGGAAAAGGTAAAGGCAGTACAGAAAAAGGATCTTAGGTAAGAAAATCGAGATCCAGAATCAGTTTAAGGGGAGCCAAGAAATAAAAAGGAGCAGAAACCACTGCTGGAATAGTTTCCAAACCCCCACTTAGAGTAACTTAGCAAGGAGACACAAATACAGATTGTAAATATTGAGATAGGAATGTTAAAGTGAAGAGATTAGCATATGTAAATGTTAGGGAAATAAATCAATGGCATAAACATTAAACCAATACTTGGTATAAGAACTAGGACTAGGAGCAGGAGTAAGCCATCTGGCCCCTCGAGCCTGCTCTGCCATTCAATAAGATCATGGCTGATCTTTTCGTGGACTCAGCTCCACTTACCCGCCCGCTCACCAAAACCCTTAATTCCTTTACTGTTCAAAAATTTATCTATCCTTGCCTTAAAAACATTCAATGAGGTAGCCTCAACTGCTTCACTGGGCAGGGAATTCCACAGATTCACAACCCTTTGTGTGAAGAAGTTCCTCCTCAACTCAGTCCTAAATCTGCTTCCCCTTATTTTGAGGCCCCCTAGTTCTAGTTTCACCCGCCAGTGGAAACAACTTCCCTGCTTCTATCTTATCTATTCCCTTCATAATCTCATATGTTTCTATAAGATCTCCCCTCATTCTTCTGAATTCCAATGAGTATAGCCCCAGTCTACTCAGTCTCTCCTCATAAACCAACCCTCTCAACTCCGGAATCAACCTAGTGAATCTCCTCTGCACCCCCTCCAGGGCCCGTATATCCTTTCTCAAGGAAGGAGACCAAAACTGTACACAGTACTCCAGGTGTGGCCTCACCAGCACATTATACAGCTGCAACATAACCTCGCTGTTTTTAAACTCCATCCCTCTAGCAATGAAGGACAAAATTTCATTTGCTTTCTTAATTACCTGCTGCACCTGCAAACCAACTCCTTGAGATTCCTGTACAAGGACACCCACGTCCCTCTGCACAGCAGCATGCTGCAACTTTTTACCATTTAAATAATAGTCCATTTTACTGTTATTCCTACCAAAATGGATGACCTCACATTTACCAACATTGTACTCCATCTGCCAGACCCCCGCCCACTCACTTAGACTATCTATATCCTTTGCAGACTTTCAGCGTCCTCTGCACACTTTGCTCAGCCACCCATCTTAGTGTCATCTGCGAATTTTGACACACTACACTTGGTCCCCAACTCCAAATCATCTATGTAAATCGTAAACAATTGCGGTTCCAACACTGATCCCTGAAGCACACCACTAGTCACTGATCGCCAACCAGAAAAACACCCATTTATCCCCACTCTTTGCTTTCTGTTAGTTAACCAATCCTCTATCCATGCTAATAGATTACCCGTAACACCGTGCACCTTTATCTGATGTAGCAGTCATTGGTGCGGAACCTTGTCAAATGCCTTCTGGAAATCCAGATACACCACATCCACAGGTTCCCCATTGTCTACTGCACATGTAATGTTCTCAAAGAATTCCACCAAGTTAGTCAAACATGACCTGCCCTTCATAAACCCATGCTGCGTCTAACCAATGAGACAATTTATATCCAGATGTCTTGCTATTTCTTCCTTGATGATAGATTCAAGCATTTTCCCTACTACAGAAGTTAAGCTAACCGGCCTATAGTTACCTGCCTTTTGTCTACCTCCTTTTTTAAACAGCGGCGTCACATTTGCTGTTTTCTAATCTGTGGGAACCACCCCAGAGTCCAGCGAATTTTGGTAAATTACCACTAGTGCATTTGCTATTTCCCCCGCCATCCCTTTTAGTACCCTGGGATGCATTCCATCAGGACCAGGAGACTTGTCTACCTTTAGCCCCATTAACTTGCCCAACACTACCTCTTTCGTGATAATGATAGTTTCTAGGTCTTCACCTGCCATAGCCTTCCTGTCATCAATTTTTGGCATGTTATTTGTGTCTTCCACTGTGAAGACCGACACAAAATACCTGTTCAATGCCTCAGCCATTTTCCCATTTCCAGTTATTACATCCCCCTTCTCATCCTCTAAAGGACCAATGTTTACTTTCGCCACTCTTTTTCGTTTTATATATTTGTAAAAACTTTTGCTATCTGTTTTTATATTCTGAGCTAGTTTACTCTCATAATCCATCTTACCTTTCTTTATAGCTTTTTTTGTGGCTTTCTGCTGACCTTTAAAGATTTCCCAATCCTCTAGGTTCCCACTAATCTTTGCCACTTTGTATGCATTTTCTTTCAATTTGATACCCTCCTTTATTTCCTTAGATACCCATGGCTGATTCTCTCTTTTTCTACAGTCCTTCCTTATCACTGGTATATACTTTTGCTGAGCAGTGTGAAAGATCGCTTTGAAAGTCCTCCACTGATCCTCAATTGTCCCACCATAAAGTTTTTGCTCCCAGTCTACCCCAGCCAACGCCTCCCTCATCCCTTTATAGTCTTCTTTGTTTAAGCACAAGACACTGGTATTGGATTTTACCTTCCCACACTCCATCTGTATTTTAAATTCAACCATACTGTGATCGCTTCTTCCAAGAGGATCCCTAACTGCAAGATCATTAATTATTCCCGTCTCATTACACAGGACCAGATCTAGGATAGCTTGTTCCCTCGTCGGTTCCATTACATACTGTTCAAGGAAGCTATCGCGGATACATTCTATGAACTCCTCCTCAAGGCTGCCTTAACCGACCTGGTTTGACCAATTGATATGTAGATTAGAATCCCCCATGATAATTGCTGTACCATTTTTACATGCATCAGTTATTTCTTTGTTTATTTCTCGCCCCACCATGATGTCATTATTTGGTGGCCTATAGACTACGCCTATCAGTGACTTTTTCTCCTTACTATTTCTAATTTCCACCCAAGTGGATTCAACCTTTTTTTTCATAGAACCTACATCATCTCTCACTACCGCCCTGATGTCATCCTTAAATATCAAAGCTACACCACCTCCCTTACCTTCCTGTCGGTCCCTCCGAACAGTTTGATACCCCTGGATATTCAACTCCCAGTCATGACCATCCTGCAACCATGTCTCTGTAATGGCTACCAAATCATACTCGTTTGCAATGATTTGTGCTATCAACTCATTTACCTTGTTTTGAATGCTACGAGCATTCAGATAAAGTGCCCTTATGCTAGTTTTTGTACCTTTTTGAATTCTAACACTTCCATTAATAACATCTCCTGAGTTCTCCTTCCTTTTAACTTTTTTCCTGATTTTTGATGTAGTTGGAACCTTCTCCCCACATTTTGTCCTTGCTCCCTCCTTCTCGGATTCCCTACATAGGTTCCCATCCCCCTGGCATATTAGTTTAAACCCTCCCCAACCGCTGTAGCAAACACTCCCCCTCGGACATCAGTCCCAGTCCTGCCCAGGTGTAACCCGTCCAATTTGTACAGGTCCCACCTCCCCCAGAACCAGTCCCAATGCCCCGGGAATCTGAAACCCTCTCCCTGACACCATCTCTTCAGCCACGTATTTATCTGATATATCCTATCATTTCTAGCCTGATTAGCACGTGGCACCAGTAGTAATCCTGAAATCACTACCTTTGAGGTCCAATTTCTTAGCTCCCTGTATTCTGCTTTTAGGACATCATCCCTTTTTTTACCTATGCCGTTTGTACTGACATGTACTACGACCACTGGCTGCTCGCCTTCCCCCTTCAGAATGTCCTGAATATCTGTATCTGTCTTCATGGCTAAAAGACAATACAAATCCCGAAATAGTGGAGAACCAAGGGTCTAGTGAGAAGAAGGAACTAAAAAAAATCTGTTTAAGGATAGAAAGCATCCTTTCCAGGTGTATCACAGCTTGGTATGCCTCCTGCTCTGACCAAGACCGCAATAAACTGCAAAGGGTCGTGAATGAAGCCCAGTCCATCACTCAAACCAGCCTCCCATCCATTGACTCCATCTACACTTCCTACCGCCTTGGAAAAGCAGCCAATATAATCAAGGACTCCAAGCACTCCAGACGTGCTCTCCTCCCTCTTCTTCCGTCTGGAAGAAGAGTTCGAGAGTAGAAAGATTAGGTGGGGTGATTGGTAGATTGATTAAAAAGGTAGAGGTTTTGGAGGTGGCGAGTGAGCTGAGGAGAAATGGGTTGGGGGAGGAGGAAAAGATATTTCAGGGAACCAGGGAGGTTTAAGGAGGGGTAGGGGGAGGGATATGGGGAGCGAGCGAGCGAGAAAATGGAGTTGAAGCCATGAATCAGCCATGATCATATTGACAGGCTAAGCAGGCTCAGTGGACCGTGTGTCCTCTCCTGTTCCTATTCCTTGTGATCCTGTGATACACCTTCAAAAAACATGGGATGAAGTGGTGGAGTGGTGCTGGGATAACCTTTCCCCTTTTTACTCACCTCTTGGTTGTTCACCGCAAGATGTATGTTTTACAGGAAGTGTTTTAAAACCGTTTGAGTATTGTGACCTTAACGATTGACAGAAACAGACTTTCTGGCATATTTAAATCAAAAGAATAAGCACTTACTGACACAACACCTGAACTGTAGATGCAGCAACAACCCTTACTCCCTCAAACACACAAACGCTTACACACACGGAAGATAAGTTCTGAAGATGATGCGTGCACTTAGATAATTAACAGAATAATAAGAAACAAGTCACGTGTTTTTAATGAGTCTTTTAATAATAAGATGCAGCCTAATGTGTTTCCACGGGTACCGTGGCACAGCGGTTAGCCCTGCTGCCTCACAGCGCCAGGGACCTGGGTTCGATTCCCGGCTTGGGTCACTGTCTGTGCGGAGTTTGCACGTTCTCCCCGTATCTGCGTGGGTTTCCTCCAGGTGCTCTGGTTTCCTCCCACATTCTGAAAGATGTGCTGGTTAGGTCCATTGACCCGAACAGGCGCTGGAATGTGGCAACTAGGGGAATTTCACAGTAACTTCATTGCAGCGTTAATGTAAGCCTTACTTGTGACTAATAAATAAACTTTTAACTTTTCTCTTAATTCTTTGAATATAAATGGACGTTGGAAGTCTCTGGATTTTCTGTGTCCCAGACTGACATACCTCTGGCTTGTCCTTGATTTTGTCCTTTGGGCCGAAGGGCCTGTTTCCATGCTGTAAACCTCTTTTGACTCTATGACTTTAATGAAATGTGTTATCTCAACCCAATTTTGATCATTTGACCATATGATCAATACTTGAAGAAGCATCATCACACAATGGAGGAGGAATGGTGGTTGTTCACACAAGCTCGTTCACCCTGCTCTTTATTAGCTTTTGAGTTCTCGGACATTGAGTCTAGGGGACAATTGTATTTGCGTGTCTGTAAATACACAGATCATAAGACATGTAAATTCTATGAATGGTCTTGCATTTTGAATGAGAGGATCCTTCGTCCACAGACGTGTAATTTTAAAGTTTATTTATTAGTGTCACAAGTAGGCTTACATTAACACCGCAATGAAGTTACTGTGAAAATCCCCTAGTCACCACACTCTGGCGCCTGTTCGGGTACACTGAGGGAGAATTTAGCATAGCCAATGCGCCTAACCAGCACGTCTTTCAGACTGTGCGAGGAAACAGGAACACCCGGAGGAAACCCACGCAAACTTGGGGAGAACGTGCAGACTCTGCACAGACAGGGACCCAAAGCCAGGATCGAACTCGAATGACTTTCCAGAGACATGAGTTAGTCCTTCTCTGAGCAGAAATCACAAAACGTCACTCGATTCCTTGGACTCCACCTTAGGTCAATATAAATTGTCCAACATGCTATGCTGTTTTTATTTAAAGTAAAAATGCCCATTGTCTCCATAAATCCATGGTTATATGACATGAGGGTCAGAGGTTTTGAGGGTTGTAGAGAAGATTATGGGAGGGAGTTCCAGAAGGTGAAGCTCAGGTGGTGATAGTTTTGGCACCTTGTTTATTGCAGTGAGTGCAGTCCTGAGATATAAAAGGACATTGTTGCAAGGCAGGTGAAGGAGGAATCTCAGATCAGGAAAAGTTTAAGGACCATTCATGATCTACACAGTTAGTTAATCTCAGCAACTGGTGGACTGCATGTTATGATGTGGAGATGCCGGCGTTGGACTGGGGTGAACACAGTAAGAGTTTTAACAACACCAGGTTAAAGTCCAACAGGTTTATTTGGTAGCAAACACCATTAGCTTTCGGAGCGCTGCTCCTTCGTCAGATGGAGTGGAAATCTGACGAAGGAGCAGCGCTCCGAAAGCTAATGGTGTTTGCTACCAAATAAACCTGTTGGACTTTAACCTGGTGTTGTTAAAACTCGGACTGCATGTTCACAGGGGCTTGCATTACAGCAGATGCAGGTACAACTGACTTCTGTGTCCCTGAATTAAATAGTGTGGGGAATAGGGCTGAGAGGTAGAGTGGTAATTGGAGGGGTCGCTGGGATTCCTGGCCCTAATGACCATCTACCTTCCCCTGCTGGGATTTGCATAGATTAGCAGAATCAGGCCCACCTATGACACCCGCTTGAAAGTTTGCATTAATGCCTGGGCAACAGCTGGGAAGACTCAGCCACTGACTGCCAGGCTTTGACAAAGGGTTATCTGGACTTGAAATGTCAGCTCTTTTCACTCCTTACAGATGCTGCCAGACCTGCTGAGATTTCCCAGCATTTTCTCTTTTGGTGGCAGTAACCTTGCTGTTCACATTTGAAATAATTGAAGCTTGCATGATCAAGCTGCCAAGCACCAGGTGAGGGAAAGTATCGGCCAATCCAATTTTGCTTTGGATGCAAAACGTGCAGTCGAGTGCACGTGTTCAGGATGGGACTCTCTGGAATTGAAGGATACGCGTATAGGGTTAGGACGAGGATGGGATGAGTCTTGTGTGGAGCATAGACATTTCATGGACCAGTCGGCTCAAGTGGCCTGTATCTGTGCTGCAAATAGTTTGTAATACATAAATGTCTATGTTCACACATGAAGGAAAATGACAGGACAAGTTGGTACAGAGCTGCCAACACCAATTGATTCACATTCCACATGAATTGAAGGAAGAACATGCATTTGTACAGCAGCTTTCACCCACCTGCAGATATCCCAAAGAGATGGAAGTGCAACATCACCTCTTCAGGAGATGGGGAGGAAACTGAAATCAAATTAAATACAACCCACACTGCATTTTCTGTCCTGGAGCACGGCTCCCATAAATAGCAGTGAAATAAATGTCAATTTACCAGAACACCAGCAAGAACCCCCTGCGGCACCCATTTTAGAATAGTGTTGTGGGTTCTTTTACAGCCACCTGAAAGACAGCACTGGGTGGCCTGGTGGTTAGGGTTAGCATTGCTGCTTCACAGAGCCAGAGACCGAGGTGCGATTCCCGGCTTGGGTCACTGTCTGTGCAGAGTCTGCACGTTCTCCCTGTGTCTGTGTGGGTTTCCTCCGGGTGCTCCTGTTTCCTCCCACAGTCCGAAAGACGTGCTGGTTGGGTGCATTGAACATGCTAAATTCTCCCTCAGTGTACCCGCATAGGCACCGGAGTGTGGCGACTAGGGGATTTTCACAGTAACTTCAATGCAGTGTTAATATAAGCCTACTTGTGACACTATTAAATAAATAAAATAAACCTCTGACAGTGTAACGCTTCCTCGGTAGTACGTGGATGTGTCAGCCTACACAATGGGCTCAGGTCTCCAGGGTAGGATTTGAATCTGCACCCAATGCAGTAGAAATTAAGTCATTTTAGTGGGATGCACTGCCACTCCTCTCCATACATTGGGACAGGGAGGGTGTAGAAATCTCAAAGGAGTAAATCAGATTTCTTCCCAATGAGACCAACTCCAATCCATAGACGCTAAAATGCACAGTTGTGTTTTAATGTTGTTCCCAACTATCTTTAAGGTTCATGGGATACAAGGAGAGGTGGCTAGATGGGTAGAAAACTGGCTTGGCCACAGGAGGCAGAGGGTAGCAGTCAAAGGGTCTTTTTCCGGCTGGAGGTCTGTGATCAGTGGTGTTCCGCAGGGCTCTGTACTGGGACCTCTGCTATTTGTGATATATATATAAATGATTTGGAAGAAGGTGTAACTGGTGTTATCAGCAAGTTTGCGGGTGACACAAAGATGGCTGGACTTGCGGATAGCGATGAACATTGTCGGACAATACAGCAGGATATAGATAGGCTGGAAAATTGGGCGGAAAAATGCAGATGGAATTTAATCCAGATAAATGCAAAGTGATGCATTTTGGAAGAACTAATGTGGGGGGAGTTGTACAATAAATGGCAGAGCCATCAAGGGTATAGAAACACAGGGACCTAGGTGTGCAAGTCCACAAATCCTTGAAGGTGGCAGCACAGGTGGAGAAGGTGGTGAAGGCAGCATATGGTATGCTTGCCTTTATAGGACAGGGTATAGAGTATAAAAGCTGAAGTCTGATGTTGCAGCTGTATAGAATGCTGGTTAGGCCACATTTGGAGTACTGCGTCCAGTTCTGGTCGCCGCACTACCAGAAGGACGTGGAGGCTTTAGAGAGAGTGCAGAGAAGGTTTACCAGGATGTTGCCTGGTATGGAGGGTCTGAGCTATGAGAGATTGGGTAAACTGGGGTTGTTCTCCCTGGAAAGACGGAGAATGAGGGGAGACCTAATAAAGGTGTACAAAATTATGAAAGGTATAGATAGGGTGAACAGTGGGAAGCTTTTTCCCCAGGTCGGAGGTGACGATCACGAGCTCAAGGTGAGAGGGGCGAGGTATAACTCGGATATCAGAGGGAGGTTTTTTACAGAGTGGTGGGGGCCTGGAATGCGCTGCCAAGTAGGGTGGCGGAGGCAGACACGCTGGCATCGTTTAAGACTTACCTGGATAGTCACATGAGCAGTCTGGGAATGGAGGGATACAAACGAATGGTCTAGTTGGACCAATGAGTGGCACAGGCTTGGAGGGCCGAAGGGCCTGTTTCCTGTGCTGGACTGTTCTTTGTTCTTTGTGTATTTATTTTCCACTGTAAATATCATTACATAGTCGGTGTAGCTAATAAATTGTACACTTCAACAAAACAATGTAGGTAAAGCAAGGAATTTCCCCTCTTGAACCAGTGAACCGATAATTGTAGAAAACTATCTTATATTATTTGATAATTATGCCTTTGTCAATCATGGGTCAAAACATGTCACTGGACGGGCATTTCACCTTCTGTTGGTGGGAGAAGGTGGTTAGGATAGAATCTAGTTTATGGATAAATCCAGTTCACAGAGACATGCTGCACAATCTGTGGTTTCAAACAAATATTCAGAACAACTTTACAACATGGCACAAGTTAAAATGTCTATTGGTGCAAGTGCTGTAGGGTTAGGGTTAGTAGGATGTTGAGATGAAAATGACCCATTTCGGATGGGGAACTTCAGGGTTCACTCAAGAAATGGTTCAAACCTTTGAACTTAAGGCAGTATATATTTATTCTTTACTTTGATACAGTTTACCAAACATCAAAGATTGATTATTTAACTTGTCTTGTTCTTCAGATTTTTAAACAGATGCAGCATTATACATCAGCATGGAATGCTAACGTGTGTTTGGAATCTTGTGCTGTTAGCCTCTCGTGCCTGTAGAAAGAATCCTTTTCACATCCATTCGCTACTAATTATCCAGCTCTGTCCCATTTCAGAATAATCCACTAAATAACTATGAAAAAGCGGTGGCAGAACTAAAAGCAAAATATCGCAGATACTGGGGATCGGAAATAAAAATAGAAAGTGCTGGAAAAGCTACGCAGGTCCGGCAGCAACTGTGGAGAGAGAAAAAGAGTTAACATTTAGAGTCAAATGTGACTTTTTCAGAGCTGAAGGGTGGTAGAAATGTGCTGGATTTTTATGCTGTTGAAACGTTCACAAAATTGAGAGGCATGGATAGTCGGAGTCTCTTTTCCAGGGTAGAAATGTCAATTACTATGGGGACACAAGTTTAAGGTAAAAGGGGGAAAGTTTAAAGGAGATGTGAGAGGCATGTTTTTTTTTTACACAGAGGGTGGTAAGTGCCTGGAATGCGCTGCCAGAGGAGGGGGTAGAAGCTGATACAACAGCAACATTTAAGAGGCATCTTGACAGATACATGAATAGGCAGGGAATGGAGGGATACGGACCGCGTGGATGCAAAAGATCTTTAGCTTAGAAATGTGTTGTGTGTCGGTGCAGGCTTGGTGGGACAAAGAGCCTGTTCCTGTGCTGTTCTTTGCTCTTTGAAAAAGGGAGGTGGTCAAATGGAACAAAAGGGATGGGTTAGAGGGCAGGGAGGGATTCAATATTATGGAACAAAAGACAAAGTGAGTGGAAACAGTTGTAGTAGAGAAAACAAAATATATGTCCAGAGTAGGTGTCAATGGCAGAATAAAGGTCAGTCTAGTCTGAAAGCAAAAGCAAGACACTGAGCAAAAATATAATTCAAAATGGAGGTCAGAGTTCATGGTCTGAAGTTGTTGAACTCAATGTTGAGTCCAGAAGGCTGCAATGTGCCCGAGTGGGAGCTGAAGTGGTGTTTCTCCAGCTTGCGTTGGGCTTTACTGGAACATTGTAGCAGGCTAATGACAGGAATG
The DNA here is from genome assembly GCF_964213995.1 of Mustelus asterias. NCBI lineage: Eukaryota > Metazoa > Chordata > Chondrichthyes > Carcharhiniformes > Triakidae > Mustelus > Mustelus asterias. The sequence continues at coordinate 37,573,050 of NC_135827.1, forward strand.
CGAGCATGAAAGCAAGGTGGTTAACTGAAAGGCAAGCAAGGGGAAGGTCAGGCCTATGCTTGAGGATCCATCACCGACATTACCCGTTACTCTACCTGACCCTCCCCACTTTTTCCAGCAGCATAAAACCCATCATATTTCCCCCTCTCTTCAGTTCCAAAGAAGTCATATTGGACTCGCAGCGTTAACTCTGTTTCGCTCTCCACAGATGCTGCCAGACCTACTGGCTTTTTCCAGCATTTTCTGTTTTCATTTCTCCTGCAAAATCTGCAAGTTCTCCCCTCTTGCAGGTCCTGTAGAACTTCAGGACTATCTTGAGAGAGATCTGTGCCTCACCTTACCCACATTGTTAAGGTGCGAGGGAGGTGTTCAACGCCAAGCTAAGAGCATCATGGATGATTCCTCGTGTTGGAGGATTAAGGAATGAGGAAGCGTTGTGCTTCTCTCCCTATTTATATTTATCTTGAATTAAAACGTGGATTAAAATTGGGAGAGGTACAATGGGTAGCTCATTCAAAATTGCCCATTTTACATTTTGAAATTAACTTCAAACCATTCAAGCTCATTACGTTGCATTAAGTGGTGCAATTACCTCCCCAGTCTTCAGAGAGAGAGATGGGGTTTACTATTTAAAACTGGTGATGAATGATCAACCAAGGAGAATTACCTGACCCAAAATTGCTTATTTTATGCAAATATCCATAGATAAAATTGCCCCCCCAACCCCTTCTGTGCAGTGTTAACTGACCTTGAGCGATAGTGGGGAGGGTGGTTCAATTGGTTACTCTAGTTCCAGACTTTTGGAAAGGGAGCAGAGGCGAGAGAAAACAAAATTACAAAAAAAGTTTCCAACTATCAACTCCAAAACGGCGTAGCTTATGAAAGCTGAGCATAGGCACGGCTGACCTCACCTACAAAAGACAGCGGGTTTGCCACTCCCAACTGCATCAACTACAGAAATCCATTTGTACTATGTCTAGTTTCTCATGCTAGTCAGTCATGTGCTTGGACCACACTCAGTTCAGTTGCAAAGTCGCACACATTAATTTATCTTGCAAACTGATAAACTTCATTTTGCAAAATGATAAACCACTGTAGCATCAACAGTGCTTTTTAGCACAACACAGTAACTCCCACCCTAAAGACTGGAATCATAGAATCCCAACGGTGCAGAAGGAGGCCATTCGGCCCATCGGGTCTGCCATGACCATAATCCCACCCAGGCCCTATTCCCGTAACCCCTCATATTTACATTGCTAATCCCCCTGACACTAATGGGCAATTTTAGCATGGCCAATCAACCTAACCAGCACATCTTTGGACTGTGGGAGGAAACCGGAGCACCCAGAGGAGAATGTGCAAACGCCACACAGGCAGTGACCAGAGGCTGGAATTGAACCCGGGTCCCTGGCGCTGTGAGGCAGCAGTGCTAACCACTGTGCCACTGTGATGCCCAAAGGGACAAATTCAGGATACAGTTTTACATTAGCTATTTTACTCAAGTTACTTTTCTTGAAGGAGTAGAAACTGTGAAGGAACTTTGAACTGCTCTACATCTGCATCTGGTTACAAACAAAATACAGCAAAAAAAAAGAAATAATTAATACCAGGTTTCCAATAAACCTAAAGCTTATTAATGAATACAATAAGACCAAAGACTTAGCCCACATAAGTAGGTCACCCTCTAGCCAGCGCAGACTCCCCAGGAAGTCAGATAAGAGTAGAAAGCACACCACATTTAAAAAGCTTGAACCTATTTCAGTTGTTGCAATTTCAACAATATGCCTGTGGAATGGTTTCCCCAAAGGTAGATGTAGCCTGATGGGTATTCATAAAGGCACCAGCAAAGCCTAGTGGATAAAAGGACTAACTCTATCAGGCTAAGGACAATGGGAGCAGCAAAGAACAGGATGTGCAGCTGTGGAATGAGCATGAGAATTGATTGGACAGTGGCTGTTGCTATGCCTTGAACATGATGTGGTGATGCTGGTGTTGGACTGGGGTGGGCACAGTAAGAAGTCTCACAACACCAGGTTAAAGTCCAACAGGTTTATTTGGAATCACGAGCTTTCCCAGAGTGCTGCTCCTTCGAAGGAGCAGTGTTCCGAAAGCTCGTGATTCCAAATAAACCTGTTGGACTTTAACCTGGTGTTGTGAGACTTCTTACTGTGCCTTGAATAGTCAGTGATTGAACACGGACCCCTGTGCGCCGTGTTCCTGAGAGAATTACAACCCTTGACTGAGGCATGACTCTTCAGCATTCATGACCAAAAAGACTGATTAGTGCCTGTCCTGTGAATACGTGACTGGAAGCATGATCAGTGCCAGCAATATCTGTGTGAGGAGGAGAGATTCAGAGACATCGGCAGCAGTAACCCGGGATCAACCACAGCAGAACAAACAGCAAGACCCCGAGTCTGGGACTCGGAGACATCGGAACAAAGCCCATCAGGAGGGAATCTGATCGGTTCACCCCGTCACGGGTATTATTTCCAAGTCCAATTTGTGAGTTCGGATATTTTGTGAAGCTTTTGATACCTTTTGGGTACTTTGTGTAGAACAAAGTCAGAGGCCAGTTACTTTGTGTATAACAAAATTTGATGTATTAAAGTTTTGGAGAAGTTTGATACTTCTGTGGTAACTTGGTAGAGGATAATAAAGGAGTTTTGTTGTACAATAATTCGAGAGTTTGAGTGTCTTTGTCCACGGCATCAGTTGACCCGAATTTGAGGGAAACAAAGAACACTTAGAGAGAAGTTACCAAGGACAGGACACAACAGCTGTAAGCTCCTTCCCAGCTGTTAGTTTCAACATCAGCAAGGGTAAGAATATGCTGTCAATCCGTATTTCCAGTTAAGGAGATGAGTGGTGTTTAGGTTGGGAGTGTCGAGAAGAATAAATAAAGCACAAAGAAAACCATTTAAAAAAAAATATTGATCTCCTCTGTACTTTTAATCTTGAATTTTTTTTTGATGTACACTGACTTCAATTTATGAATTCTTTCCAAGTACACAGACAAAATATAAACATCTCCTTGCATGTGCCCCAGTAAACATTCCCAAAGAAACCACGAGTGTTAAGATTTACTGAAGTGCTGAACCTATACCTCTTTCTCTTCTGATTAATGAAAGCACTGCCCCTCACAGATGCAGGCCCAACAGCCCTCCTGCATCCCCCCACATGCAGCCTATTTCCTCAGCCTTTACGGAGAAGTAGGATAGCAGAACTTCAAAGTTTAGACACCAATGTAGCCAAGCAACTTGGGAGTTTAATCCCAGCCCTCAATTCATTGCTATTCAGTGTAAAGCCAAAGGTACAGCAGAGCCAGACCCCTGAGGACAGCAAGGATGGATAACAAATCAGAAAGCTGAGAGGAAGTTTAGCTCATCTCCTTGTATCTCAGACCTTCGCAACAAGCAATTTAATTTGTGAATAAACATTCTTTAAAAATTTCTTTACACCTGTTCAAGTCTCTCAACTCCAAACAAGCAGAAATCACAAACATTTCAGTACAAATCAAGAATGTCAATAAAATGTTCTTGGTTCATTTTTAAAAATACTTGTCATCCATTGTCAGCGTGACACCATGAAAGTATACAGCATGAAGCTCTAAATGGCAGATGGAAAAGAGATTCATGCCTAGTTAACTAGCTGTCGCTGCAAATTTGAACTACATCGCTTCCATATTATAACTGTGCTGTTTCCAGATGGTTAAGTATGAAATGAGATTGTTCACATTGACAAGATGGTAACAACCACTTCTTAATCCTTCACTAAGCAAAGAGTTCCTCTGCAATTGAAAATAGCAACAAATCAAATGGTCAATTTCTATGCTTCTTCCCTCCCTAACAACAATTAACATCTCCACAAATTCCTGTGAGAAAACATGAGAAAAAAACCATAAGCCATTTGAGACATAGGGAAAGAGTATATAGGGCTGAAGGAAAACCCCCAACAATCTTTCTTACATAGTCCATATATAAGGAGAGCAGTGCGTTCAAACTCAATGGGGCAGGAGGTCAGTAGTAGGGGCACTGGATTTAAAACATGCCAGCACAAGTTTTGTACGAGGAACGATCAGTTCCCAAAGGAGGCAAAATTAAACTGGATGCAAATTGTCTCACTCAAAGGTTCAGTGAACAAGACAGAACCAAAGGCTTTTGATGCCTACCAAAACAAGTAACATTACTCTCCCTCTGCCTCATCAAACTTCACTGGACACCACTCAAGTACCAGTCTACTCAAAAACTTATTTTATTAAAAGAAACTTTTGTTGAAAGTGCTGTTATTTGGTAGCACTCTCACCAAGTTAAAAATCTACAGTGCTTCTCAGAAGACAAAAAACACTGAATACATGAAATGACCATCACTATTCCTGAAGATTCACTGCTCATAGGTAATTAAGTTGATGTGCATCTGAAAAAAATAAATCGAACAGTGTATCCTCACATAGCCTTAAAATACTTTGCAATTGCTACATGTTACTAGTTTCCATCAACTTGGCTGTCCATATCCCTGATATCATACTTTGCATCAACCCCATACAATGTAGGTATCATTTGTTCACCCCTAGTTCAAACCTACGCAATGCATATCTAGTATCCATTCTCATCTGCATCAGGAAAGGGAGGTTAGGAGTGAACCTATGGCTTACACATAGAGGTGGTGACTGACAGCACAATCTTTTAGTTGTGTGTGTTGGAGAAGGATAGAGAAAAAGGATCTGCACAAACCATTCCCTCGCGCACGGACAGTGTTTTCAATAAGGGGACCGCATTGAGGTTACAGATACACTTTAACCCTTTGTAGTGTGGTCTTTGCATCTTATAACAGGAGACGTTTTTTAAGGCAGCCACAGCCAACACAGTGTTTGAGCTTTTCCGTTTCAACACAGATTTCCAAACCAGGATTCGCAAGGGGATTCCAGGAGCTGTGTGAAAGTAATTGGGTTTTTGACTGTCTGGGGTCGTGAGTACAGTTTTTGTTGCTATTGTTAAGAATTTTGCACTCTATACCTATTGTTGACTTACACATACATCAGTAAAAATGAAAAACTAACTTTCCTTTAATATTCCTATTTCCTTTAGGTCACTGAGAGAAGTGGGAAAAGGGTTTGGGTTTCCTAGGGTGTGGCAATATTTGCAGGAGATGTCTTGGAACACATCAATATTTGCAGGGACTCCCTCACACAACTGGTGTCATGGATAGCACCACAAAAGGGATTCTTAGTGTAGCAGACTTTGCAGAAGCTCCTGTATGCAAGTTTGGACATGCAAGGTTCAATGCCGAGTAAGCGACAGAACAAAGTTGCCCTTTCTTCTGCTCAGGACTCATCGGAGAGTAAACGTCACAGCAGCAGCGCAGTGCTACTGGTCTTGGCGCATGCATAATAATTAAGGAGATCTCGCGCACCAATGCATTTGCATGACCATTAGCCGCTTCCCACTTTACACAGGCCCTCTGAAGCCCTTCCAGTCAGATAGCTAAATGAACATCAGTGTCCATCCAGCGCCTCCAAAAGATGGTTCTGATGAGTAAGAGAATTAAGCACCCAGGCCTGGGAATGATGCTGTGCTGCAGTAGCTTGCCAATTTCCTTCATCTGCTATTTAAGTAGAGTTCTTAACCCATTTAAAATAAGAATGTTGAGATGCCCACTAAAACAGCAGAAAAATGGAATTTTACACAAGCACATTAAGTGCTTGTACCTTAAAACTGCACAACACTATTTCAAAGCCACTGAACATTTACCAACTTTTTAAAAAGCACATGGTTGATTGTGAACTTCTCACTCAGCGGACATATTTTACAGGTCTTCTCACATTTCTGACTTTCAGTTAGCCACATCGAAAGGAAAATACTGAATTTGAAGTGCTATTATTGGGAGCTGGCTGCTCGAGAGCAAAAATGGGACTGTGCTGGACCAACCTCCTGCACAGGTACAACAAGAATATCCCATTACATTGATCGGTAATGAACAGGGGTTGCAATGATGGATTAAGATATGCCGTTAAGGTACAGTCCCTGGATGGTTCTGGTACAGCAGGCAGATTTAGACAGCCGTGAATATCCCGTAACTGTACTCTCTCAGTTGTCGTTTTTTGGTGTTTCACTCGAAGGTCTGCCCATTTTGACCCTTCTGTCGTTTCCTTTCTGCCAACCACTGCTGAATCTTTTCTCTCATTTCTGAGTTTGCTTTGATCTGATCCATCGTGAGTGGGCTCCGATTGAATGGGTCGGTTTGGTCACTGAAGCAAAACAGAATAAAGACCAGAAATATTGCAGTGTGAATTTAAAATACAGGATGGTAAGCAACTTTAGTAGTCTCACCACACCAGGTTAAAGTCCAACAGGTTTATTTGGTAGCACGAACTTTCGGAGCGCTGCTCCTTCATCAGGCGAGTCTGAAAGCTTGTGCTACGAAATAAACCTGTTGGGACTTTAACATGGTGTTTTGTGAGACTACTTACTGTTGCCCACCCCAGTCCAACACCGACATCTCCACACTACGCAAATTAAATTCACTGCCTTCAATTCTACCATCAGTGACACACTGGAATTAACTTTCCCCCTTTGATCCAAATTCCTTACCTGAGGAGATGCCTAGCTATGGTTGACCTGTCGACTGTCACCCGGGAGGAGGGCAGTATAACGGGATCGGTCATCACTGTGCTCATTATTGGATCCAGGAATTCATCCGGCGCGTCGACAAATGTTTCCTCTTCCTGCTGTTGCAGATCTGCAAGAGACTGATTGGCAGAGAATCAACGTTAGCTGTGGTCCAAGATGGCATCGTTTAATGAGGTAAAGTACCTAAACCAGCGCACTGTCTAAATATAGCTTTGCCTGGAGCTTCAGACTCTGGAGACACAAAGGAAAGGCTTGCCTTAGATGTTGGCATTTAAATTGACCTTTGAAACCATGAAAAATCCCTCCAAAAACAGGGCTAGACCTGTTCATCAAATATAAATGTGAACCATTGGCGTGGGTGGTCATTATTCTGAAATGTCATCAGCAGCCGATGCAAATAGTGGCCGTGTTTGAAACTCCCCTACATCCTCACAACACAGCCCAGATCACTTGCTTGATCCCGGTTATAAGTTAAACATGCACTTGTGGGGTGAAAAATTGGAATAAAGCATGTTATGGCTGGTACTGTGGTCACGCCAACCTTAATGAGGCCAGAGAAAGGCTCTTTCATTCACAAGACATTGCGCCTTCTGAAGATTTCTGTACCATTGCTGTTGACTAACAGTAAAGCCAATGAATTAACCATGAAGGCCTTTCAGCCAATGTAGACAGAGACGCTAGTGACCAGGTAAAACCCCTCAAACTGTGTGTATAATTCTCACCGTATGTAACTCTATTAAAGCACTGCCGAGTGCAACATGACCAATGTACATAGTTTTGTAAAGAACTTTGGACTTGTATTGAAACATAAAGTAAAGTAAAAGTAAAGTAAAATGTATTTATTAGTCACAAGCAAGGCTTACATTAACACTGCAATGAAGTTACGGTGAAATTCCCCAAGTCATCACACTCCGGCGCCTGTTCGGGTCAATGCACCCTAACCAGGGCATCTTTCAGATTGTGGGAGGAAACCGGAGCACCCGGAGGAAACCCACACAGACATGGGGAGAACATGCAAACTCCACACAGACAGTGACCCAAGCTGGGAATCGAACCCAGGTCCCTCGCGCTGTGAGGCAGCAGTGCTAACCACTGTGCCACCCATACGTAATGTTCTTAAATTGAACTCGGCGTGAATTTTGATCTCAGGGAAAAATGTAATTGTGATGGAACCTTGCTGCTGTGATGATTGGAAATCCTTTGTAATGTGTTTTGCAGATTCTATACGAATAAGGTATATTTTTGAAAAAAAAGCCAATGAATGAACCGTGACGTACCTTTACTTTATCAGCCAGCTCACTGAAAGCCATGATCATGTTGCCTGGCTTATTGATCTTCTTCAGCACCCGCACCGTCTGTGCAAACAGCATTGGAGAATAGGAGCGTCCGTCCTTTGGCACAGTTGCACAGAAATTCTCCTTCACTCTGGTGGAGGAGTTAAGAAGGGAGAGGTTAGAACTAGCAGCTAGGGCAACTGAATAACTTTTACACGCGTTGCTTGGCTTCACTCTCCAATATCAAGGAAGGGGCAGGTAAAGCTTATTGCATTTGCATTCTCATCCAGTAATTAAGAAGAAAAATTGAGGTGTGGAGTGCCATGGCAGGCAAGTTAATGCCTTTAACAATGGAAATCCCAATAGAGTCAAAATGTCGACGGTAGCAGAAAATACTCTTCATGAGGAGGAACTCAATTCCAATCGAGGTCTTAACATTGAATCAAATATGACTCTTTTTCAGTTCTGGTGAATTATAATCAACTCATAACATTAACTGTTTCTCTCTCTATCAGTGCTGCCAGACCTGCTGAGTTATTGCAGCACTTTCTGTTTTTATTTCAGATTTCCAGTATCTGCAGTGTTTTGCTTTTATTCCAATGAAGATCTTCTTTGATGTTAGTCACTCTGCTTTGTTCTTACATGTACTCTTTTAGCTGGTAACATATACATATAGTACTGGCAGAGAGAAGTTGCCTACTTGCATATAGCTTTAAATTTCCTCAGTTTATCATCTTTAAATACACTCGATTTTCATTTGAACAGAAACCCACTTTTGTCCAATCTTCAAGTAATCGCTACCCAGATAATTTTAAATAGCACACAAATTAAACCCAACAAAAAATATACAGAGACTGTAAGAATGGAAGGGGCATCACTTTGTTTTACTTTCCACTGTCTTGCGTCTTAATTTCGGTAACAGCTTTGATGTAGACTAAATGGTTCCGGGGTTAAGTAACAGGCCACTTACTGTACATTTTACAGCATTTTTCGTTACCAGAACCCGCCTTTCAGTCATTAGTAATCAAGTATCAATATGGTATATTCCAATTCAGAAGGCGGCATGGCGGCACAGTGGGTTAGCACTGCTGCCTCACAGCGCCAGAGACCCGAGTTCGAATCCGGCCTTGGGTGACCGTGTGTATGGAGTTTACATGTTCTCCCCGTGTCTGCTTGGGTTTCCTCCCATAGTCCAAAGATGTGCAGGTTAGAGGATTGGCCATGGTATATGTGTGGGGTTACGGGGGATAGGATGGGGGATTGGCATGGGTAAGTTTCTCTTTCAGAGAATTGGCGTAGACTCATAGGGCCCAATTTTATCATTGCGTTGCGCCCACTTGGTAAAGTCGAGCGTGAGGCGATTAACGCGATCCGCGCTCGTGTCCGCGCAGATGCCCACTTTACCAACGTCCCAAAATGGCCACGATCTGATTCGCGCCCGAAACAGGCGCAACGGCAATTTAAATGCATTTGCATGCATTTAAATTGAATTAATGGGCTGCCCGCCCAACTTCACCAACATTTCCCCCTTTACCATCGCGTTTGCCCATCCGGATTCGGCGTGAAACAGACACGCTCGGCAAAGGTCTGTTTCGGGCACTCCAGCTTCTAATGAGGTAAGTTCAGAGCTTCCAACAACTCTCTGACTCAGATCAGTGTTGGGGGGAGGGAGACGGGTCAGATCATTCTCTGGTGAGGTGGGGTGGGGGAGGAGGAAGGCCCTATCATTCTTTGGTGTGGGGGAGGCCGATCATTCTCTGGTGGGGAGAAGGGTGGCTAGAGGGATCTCTGTTGGAGGACGGGGGGGGGGGGGGGGGGTGGACCGCTGCCACTCTGCGGGCGATCGGTGGGGTGGAAAGGGGGCTGGGGGTCCCGATCAGTCTGGGTAGTGGGGAGGGGAATGGATAAGGGGGACAGTTATGTTGTGGGGGTGGGGCGATATCTGTGGGGGCCATCGCTCCCACTTTTCGCTCCCGGGCTGTTTTATCCACTTTTTGCTCCTGGGAGCGATGTGACAGGGGAGCGTTTTTCTATTTTTTTCTGCGCATGCGCAGTTGAAGGCTCCAATCGGAGCAGCAGCCTTTCAGGCGTGATTCAGACTCGGGATTTTGTTTCCAGGCTGAGTGCGTATGGGGGCGCCTGAGAACAGATTTTCAAGTCGGATCTGAATTGCACCCAGATTCAGCACCTAGAATGAAAATGGTAAAATCGGGCCCATAGGATCCCTACAGTGCCAAAGGAGGCCATTCAGCCCATTAAATCTGCACTGACTCTCTTTGACCAAGCATCTCCTGCTCTATCCCCATAACCCCACACATTTACCATGGCTAATCCCCCTAACCTACATATCTTGGGACACTAAGGGGCAATTTAGCATGGCCAATCTACCTACCTGCACATCTTTGGACTGTGGAAGGAAACTGGAGCACCCGGAGGAAACCCACACAGACACGGGGAGAAGGTGCAAACTCCACACAGACAGTGACCCGAGGCTGAAATCGAACCTGGGTCCCTGGTGCTGTGAGGCAACAGTCCTAACCACTGTGCTGTGCCTTCCTGTGCCACTCGATGGGCTGAATGGCCTCCTTCCATACTGCAGGGAATCTTTGGAATCAGGTTCCACCTATTTGCTTCAAGGTACAAATTCTATATTGTTGAACTGTTGGCACTTACCCCAGGTTCAGATAGATGGTACAAATGTCAGACACCAACTGTTGTGGCTTAAAGTCAAATTCACTGAAATCCTTGACCTTGAGGGCACCCATTTTAGGCCCAACTAAGTGCTGAAGAAAGTAGTTCAGCATTGAGATGATCCGCTCAGCAAGGATGGGGTGCACACACAATGCCTTGATTTCTGCCAGAGAGAATCAGAGTAGGTAACTGAAACAATCACAGTTTGTTGGTGGCTTTGACACAAAAAACAAATCCTTCAATTTTCCCTCCTCCCCTGAATGTGCTAACTCATGCTGGGACCGAGTTCCAGGGGCAAAGACGATTCTTCACCAAATGACCCCACAGTTCAACTGTCTGTCCAGCTATTGGCAGATAGTTTGGCTGGGGACAACATCACAGCTGAGCTCAGGTCTGTCTTCATGCAACAACCACTTTACGCACAAGTCAATGAACAGAGGCCAGGAACAGAAATTCTTCCCCTCCAGGCTCAGGGCGCTGAGGCCAGCTGCAACATCCCAACTGCTGCTTTGGCTGAATTCAGCTAATTCAATACAATCTAAGAACCACATCTTGGACCTTCTAGCTTGTGGACATTCTCGCTGGGTCAGAGTAACTAGGAAATTGAAGTTAAGGTTGGTAAATGGAGTTGAGGTACAGATCAGCTGTGATCAAATTGAATGGTGGAGCAGGCTGGATGGGGTGAATGTTCTCCTTCTATTCCTATGTTGTTCAATGCCACATAAAAGATGGATTAATACTATTTGATGTGGTTCATAGTGCAGAATCACATCTCATAGCGCACACTACTCTCACTGCCTTTGCTTTCCTCTGCCTCCGGTTAGCACTAAACAGCAAGGATTAAGCATTTAGTCTTGATTTCACATCGGAGCCTTGGAAATGAGACAATCACTGCCCTCAGATTAGATGATCAGGGAATTGAACCACAAATTTGCATGTTTTGAAATTAAATCACGCTTGGGCTGACTAATGCTCGAGGTCATGGGCGTCTTTAGCACGATGAGTGGCTTCCCAATCAGACTTCACTTTCTCTCGTTGCCCTGCACACAGGAGCTGGGTGTATTGGGGTGTCTCAGTGGCCCAGAACTGCCAGCACAGACATCCCTGGTGCTTGGGCTATTAACACCAGGCACATGGCATGCGATATCACACAATGCTCCCAAATTTCAAAATGTTAATTCAGATTCTTAAAATAAAATCAGATTTTGGGGGAATTTTCAACGTCGCTGCTTGTTTAAAAAGAAATCGGGACCCGACATTCAGGTTATCAAAAATTAACCAGCAATATGGAGAAATATCGGAAAATTCAGCGAGGCAGCACCAGGAGGGATGGGGGTGTTGCGCAGAGACAAGGGTTGGCTAACCTGGGGCACATTAATCTCTGATTCATGCTCCTATTGAACAAGGTTCTGTTCAGGGAAGCACAGCTTCACATAATCTGCCCGGCTCTCTAGAAAGCTCGAAATTGATAAACTTACAGCTTCTTGCTGTTGGAATTTATATAAACCTTTATTTTAAAAAATGGGTATCTTTCCATTATTTTTACATATTTACCCCTTTTAACACTTATGGTCTGAGACTTGTCACAGGGGAAGAGGAGCTGCACGACTCTTCCCAGGCTCCTGCCATTGACCACACTGCGCCAACTCACTTCCAAAGTTCCTGGGAAACACCACAATCTCAGCTTAGGGGAGATTGGGTGAGGGAATTTGTAATTTGAAACTACACAGCTCCCTGGGGCTTCTTAGCAATGACAAGTTTTAGTGTTAAAATACTTGATTCATACCCAGATTCATATTTCAAGCACTTCTTTCCTGCTTTAAGAGGGCTCATTTATCAAGTTATTTTGCTTTTCAATTTGATTGAGTGGTAAAGCACGAGAGGTGGTAATTTGGACCACTGTGTCTGTCGGATCTTTGAAACAGCTCTCCGGTTAATCCCAGTCCCCTACTCAAGGGGTTTCCAAACTGGGTCGACAAGATTTAGGGGTTACTAGCTCCAAGGTAACAATGGCGGCCACAGAGCTCAGGCTGCGTTTTGACCCTTTAAATGTTTGTTTCTTGTCTGTCGGTATGCGTGGCTTAATAGTCTGTTCTTGGAGGTCCCATTGCTGCTACAACCACAGCCTGTGAAAAATTGGGTCTTTGCTTTTTACAGGGCAAACCCAGCAGTTTTAGAACCACCAACCAACCCCAGTCAACAACACCCTCCCTGCTCAACAACTCCCCCCCCATCTGCCACTCAGCAACTCTCTAAACTTCCTATAGCACCCGCCAGGGACTCGGGTTCGATTCCCAGCTTGGGTCGCTGTCTGTGCGGAGTCTGCATGTTCTCCACGTGTCTGCATGAGTTTCCTCCGGGTGCTCCAGTTTCCTCCCACAGTCCGAAAGACATTCTGGTTAGATGGATTGGCCATGCTAAATTCTGCCTTAGTGTATCCGAACAGGCGCCAGAGTGTGGCAACTAGGGGATTTTCACAGTAACTTCATTGCAATGTTAAATGTTGTGACACGAATAAATAAAATTTAAAACAAACTTTTCACACCGAAATCACAGAGTCTGAGGCACTAAAATGGGGTCAGTGGGAGAGAGTTTAGGAAGCACCGAACACTGCTCTTTCATCATAAAATCTGCAAATGTTTCAAGTTTCAGGTATTTGTCTAATTCCCTTTAGAAAGTTACTATTGAATCTGCTTCCACCACCCTTTCAGGCAGTGCATTCCCGATCATATCTTTCATGTTGCTATTCAAGCGAGGAGCTTGAATCCTACTCCATTACATCGTATTTTGTTCTTCTCAATAGCCTATTAAAAACAAGTCACACCTTACAACCCTTACAGATTTCCCTGGCTCTGTGCCTGTAAACAACAGGAGATTCAAACCCCACCTGGTGTTTACTAAAGTCCAAATGGCATGACCTTTGAAGCCGTGTCAGATCCTGAAGCTCCACTCATTATTGTTTCTCTTCCATTGCAAACGTACTGACCTGAAGTAAGGAATGATAAGGTGCCGATTGTTTCATTGGACATAATGTTATGGAAGCGAGCCAGCTGCCCAAACATCTGAAGATTGCCCTCCTTTTCTCTCCGGGTTTCGGGAGGCAAGTTATCCCAGTCTCCCCGGTCCTTCTCGATCTGTTGGATTTTAATCTTGCTCAAATACTGCAAAGATAAACCAGAATAACTTTCAAATGACAAACTGCATTGTCAAATGACACAATTTGCTGATTCAAGAGTGCTTACGGAGACAGAAATAAAAAGAGAAAAACTAAGTCAGCCAGGGCTTCTGCTCCTGATCATCGTTTGGGATCCTCAGCTGGGAAGTGTGGATGTTGGGCTGGGTTCGTTTCAACAGTCTGGTGACACGCAAGTGAAGAACTGCCATTTGCGAGGTTCTGCTGGTCTTTTGGAAACCGAATTCCAGTAATGAATCAGACAAGGAGGGGGAAAAGGTGGGAAACCTCACTGGATAAAAGCAAATTACTGAGGGTGCTGAAATCTGAAACCAAAAGAGAAAATCTTGGAAATTCTCAGCAGGTCTGGCAGCATCTGTACGGAGAGAAAAGAGCTGACGTTTCAAGTCCAGGTGACCCTTTGTCAAAGCCTTTCTCTCCTTACAGATGCTGCCAGACCTGCTGAGATTTTCCAGCATTTTCTCTTTTGGTGGAAAACCTCACAGCGCCAGGGACTTGGGTTCGATTCCCGGCTTGGGTCACTGTCTGTCCGGAGTCTTCACGTTCTCCCTGCGTCTGCGTGGGTTTCCCCTGGCTGCTCCTGTTTCCTCCCACAGTCCAAAAGACGTGCTGGTTAGGTGCACTGGCCATGCTAAACGCTCCCTCAATGTACCCGAACAGGCGCCGGAGTGTGGCGACTGGGGGATTTTCACAGTAACTTCATTGCAGTGTTAACGTAAGCCTACTTGTGAGACTAATAAATGAAAACAAAAATTCAATTAAACTCCTCATTCTGCACATCCACTTGTTTTTTGATGGGGAGAAGAGTGTACACCAGAGTGAGGTGAAGAAAGTAATAAAAAGGTCTGCATGAGCTACCTGGATAGCTTCATCCAACAGAAAGATGGCATCGTTTATGAGCAGATTGAGGAATCGGAGGAAGAGAGGAGGGTTCATTGCCTCCAAGTTGTCAAACGCATAATCAGCTAGAGTCTGTGAAGACAAGCACAAACAGAAGAAATAATTCAAAGTTTCATGTTCAAAAACCATTTAGGCTATTACATCTTAAGGCTGTTGAGAGAGTTGCGATTTACCAGACATTAAGATTGTGGATCTGAACTTCAGATTAGGGTTATAGAGTATCTCCATTAAATCCAACTGTATGTCTTTTATCAAGATGAGAGATGTTGGTGTTGGAGAATGCAACACTTTTCACGTTATGTATCGTGTGGCTATGTCCAGCACTTCAGAGTTAGCAACAGCACAATTAGCAGCACAGTAATGCTCATTCTACTCTATCCAACTTTATCCCTGTGTCACAAAATTAGAAAAGACCAATATTCAATATTGAAAAGATGTGCGGGTTAGGTTGATTGGCCAAGCCAAAATTGCCCATAGTGTCCTGGGATGCGTAGGTTAGAGGGATTAGTGGGTACAATACGTAGGGATATGGGGGTAGGGCCTGGGTGGGATTGTGGTCGGTGCAGACTCGATGGGCCGAATGGCCTCTTTCTGTGCTGTGGGGATTCTAAGATTCTGGTGCATTAATGTGATATTTGCTATTTCTCTCGCTCTGGGGACAAACCTCAAACAGGTTAGACTCTAAGCCAAGTAGTTTTATCTGCAAGTTAACAGGCAGCTTTCTTTGCATTAGCTGGACACAACAACCATTGTAAAAGGCTCAACGTGTATTTTTTCAAGCAGTTTCTATTGTGATTTAAAAAGTACCACATGGACTTCAAATGTAGATTTTGACCCGAAAAGCAAGCAACCAGAATGAATGTAAGCCTGGTGAAACACAGTGCCTTGCTACAACTGACCAATGTCATTCCCACATGCTCCTCATTCCCCGTTTCATTTATTTTCTACCTGCTACAACTTGACTATGAAGCCTGCAAGGTGTGAGCAAAGGGCTTTTAACGTGTATTGCATAAGCTAAATATGGTTTACTCAACGGCACTCAGTGTTCTGAGTATAAAGCTGACAACTACACTTCAATATTGGCAACAGAATAAAACCATTCTCAAAGTAGTTCCTAATATTCAAGTTTAGAAAGATGCAGCTTAATCCGGGATAGTCAGCACGGATTTGTGAAGGGCAAGTCTTGCCTCACAAATTTGATAGAATTTTTTGAGGAGGTAACTAAGTGTGTAGATGAAGGTAGTGCAGTTGATGTCATATACATGGATTTTAGTAAGGCGTTTGATAAAGTCTCCCACGGTCGGCTTATGAAGAAAGTAAGGATGTGTGGGATAGAGGGAAGTTTGGCCGATTGGATAGGTAACTGGCTATCTAACAGAAAACAGAGGGTGGTGGTGGATGGAAAATTTTTGGACTGGAAACCGGTTACCAGCGGAGTGCCACAGGGATCAGTGCTTGGTCCTCTGCTATTTGTAATTTTTATAAATGACTTGGAGGAGGGGGCTGTAGGGTGGATCAGTAAATTTGCTGATGACACCAAGATTGGTGGAGTAGTGGATGAGGTGGAGGGCTGTTGTAGGCTGCAAAGAGATATAGATAGGATGCAGAGCTTGATGCTTTGCCTGTAGTTATCAAATCCCCAAAGAGATATAGATAGGATGCTGAAAAATGGCAAATGGAGTTTAACCCTGACAAATGCGAGGTGATTCATTTTGGTAGAACAAATTTAAATGTGGATTACAGGGTCAAAGGTAGGGTTCTGAAGACTGTGGAGGAACAGAGAGATCTTGGGGTTCATATCCATAGATCTCTGAAGGTTGCCACTCAAGTGGATAGAGCCGTGAAGAAGGTCTATAGTGTGTTGGCGTTCATTAACAGGGGGTTTGAGTTTAAGAACCGTGGGGTTATGCTGCAACTGTACAGGACCTTGGTGAGACCACATTTGGAATATTGTGTGCAGTTCTGGTCACCTCACTACAAGAAGGATGTGGAGACACTGGAAAGAGTGCAAAGGAGATTTACCAGGATGCTGCCTGGTTTGGAGGGTAGGTCTTATGAGGAAAGGTTGAGGGAACTTGGGCTTTTCTTTTTGGAGCGGAGGAGGTTGAGAGGAGACTTGATAGAGGTTTATAAGATGATGAGGGGGATAGATAGAGTGAACGTTCAAAGACTATTTCCTCGGGTGAATGGAGCAGTAACTAGGGGGCATAACTATAGGGTTCATGGTGGGAGATATAGGAAGGATGTCCGAGGTAGGTTTTTTACTCAGAGAGTGGTTGGGGTGTGGAATGGACTGCCTGCAGGGATAGTGGAGTCAGAAACTTTAGGAACATTTAAGAAGCCTTTGGATAGGCACATGGAGTACTTCGGGATGATAGGGAGGAAATAGCTTGATCTGGGTTTCAGACAAAGCTCGGCACAACATCGTGGGCCGAAGGGCCTGTTCTGTGCTGTACTGTTCTATGTTCTATGTTAATATAATTAAAATATCTTAGAGTTAAATTTTTTTAAAAACATATTTAGTGCACAAGAGATAAGACAATATAGTTAAACACACTAAATTAAAATAATACACACCTTGATGCTTTGCCTGTAGTTATCAAATCCCCACATGTATTTTAGGATAGGGTACATGGGCCGCCTGTAGTTAAACTTTTGTTCAAACTGATGTGGATCACCTAGTAGCAGATGAAACAGTAACAGCGATCACTTTCAGAATTAAATCTACTTTATCGCTGTGCAGGAGTTAACTGACTTGAGTTGAAGTTGCTTAAGACATCAAGCAGATGGGAAAGGCAGATCTCGCGAACATAGAGACATACCATCATCATTCAACTATTCATGCGGCGTTGGGTACCAGGAGCATGGCAAATCTGATGTTCACACTCCTGTCAACTCAGCAAACTATCAGAGGTGAGATTCTGCACATCTTAATTTGTCTTCATCTCTCCCCTACCCCAGAGTATCCTGTTTTTCAAAAAACGATTCTAGCTTTTTTCTACCCAATCCATTCAACATTATGATTGCTTGGGAGATTTTGAACTTCAGTTCTCCATTTGCCTTTCCCTAGCTTGCCAGCACATTCACATTTTCTATTATCTTGGTATAGTTCAGTAAGAAGTCTCACAACACCAGGTTAAAGTCCAACAGGTTTATTTGGTAGCACGAGCTTTCAGAGCGCTGCTCCTTCATCAGGTGAGTGAGGAGCTGCGCTCCGAAAACTCGTGCTACCAAATAAACCTGTTGGACTTTAATCTGGTGTTTTGAGACTTCTTACTGTGCCCACCCCAGTCCAACACCGGCATCTCCACATCTTGGTGTAGTTTATATGGTCCGCTGATTTACCTTTACTGTACCAGATTGTACCTTATAAAAATGAGGTCCTCTTTCAGTCATTCCCTTCAACACTGACAAACCAACTTTCCTCGAATCTTTATTACTCAATCCTCAGGTCAGTCTTGTGACTCAACACTGCATTGATCTTGAATGCTCTATGCCTCAGTGACCAGAATTGCACACTGAATTAACAACTGATCCCACTAATATTAATATAACCTCCCTGCGAGGCTATTTTCACCATGCTTCCCTGGTGTCCCATTAGCAAGAAGTTTAACAACACCAGGTTAAAGTCCAACAGGTTTATTTGGTAGCAAAAGCCACACTAGCTTTCGGAGCCCCAAGCCCCTTCTTCAGGTGAGCATGAGTCCCATTAGCACTCATCAACTGAAGGCAAATAAAAGCCGCTGACTCCCAGACCTCTGACAACTATAGATGCTTGGGCATAACTGAATGAGGGCTCTTCTCTTCCAATATCCTGAATGGATTCACTGGACTCCTGCTCAGCAATTTCCCAGTCACAAACTCAGTATACCGAGAAGCTGAGACATAAATCCATACCCATCATTCTCTGCCAATGCCTCACTACGCTGCATCATCATTTATACTAATTTTCAGAAGCACCTTAAAAAATTGTAACCAAAACTTTGAGATTAAGTGTTTTTAGCTGGCCAGATACATTCAAACAATTTGCCCAGTACTCTTTCCTTCATCCTCCCCATTATACCTCACTGGTCCCTCAAACCTCAGTAAAAGGAAAACAAGTTAAATCCTGGCTTATGTGATTTATTCCAATACCAAGTCCTCTATACAGTTGTCAATGGTTGCATGTTAGTTTTGGACGTGGATAGCCATTTGTGTTACCTTAGCTCACCTAAGCCAATTAACCTTTAGCATTCAACTAGCTCTGATTCCAGAGTTTGTCACAATTATCCTACTCAAGCACCCATTCCAAGTATTGCTCACACAATATACTTTGTGAAATAGCTCCAAATTTGGGACTGGGTCTCTTCATTTTAACATCAACCTTAAAGGAAGTAACAAAATATTCTCTCTGTAACATTTACTTATCTTGTACCTCTTGATCACCCATTAGGGGAAAGTTTCATCTAACCTGGGAAGACAGGAACGTCACAGCAAATAGTGATTTGTGCGGTTCAGTTTTGCCAAAATTGGATGGTGAATAGTTTCATTATTTAACAAAGGAACAAAAGAATTGGGCATCAGCCTTTCAAAAACAGAAAACCTTCAATAGAAACTCTTGTTTCTGTCTTTCGAAACATTATTCAATAGCTGGCCCTAAAATTACTTAGTCAGCCACAGGAGACAATAAAAAAACACAGATGATTTGATAAAACTAAAAATAAAAGTCTACCCAAGTTAAGAAAGGAAGTAACAGCCAAGAAAATCATTTTCAAACCCAAAACATTCATTCTTTTGAAGAAGGCAGTTGCATTAAAGTTTTTTGCTACTTTTTAATAAATCATTCAAGGGATGAGACTATTGCTGGCTAGGCCAGCATTCATTGCCCATCCTGAATCGCCTCTAGAAGGTGGTGGTGAGCTGGCTTCTTAACTTGCTGCAGTCCATGTGATGTAGGTACATCCACAGTGCTGTTAGGGAAGGAGTTCCAGGATTTTGACCCAGAGACAGTGAAAGAACGGCCATATATATCCAAATTAGGATGGTGAGTGGCTTGGGAGAGGAATTTCTAGATTGTGGTGTTCCCATGTTTCTGTTACCCTTGCCCTTCAAGTGGTGAGTGGTTGTGCGTTTCGGGGGTGCTGCCTAAAGGAGCCTAGGTGAGTTCCTGCTGTGCATCTTGCAAATGGTACATACTACATACCTCTGTTACTGTGGAGGAGGAAGCGAATATTTGTGGATGGTATGTCAATCAAGTGGGCTACTTTGCCCTGTGGTGTCAAGCAAGATTCCTAGCTTCTGAACTGCTCTTGTAGCCAGAGTACTTACATGGCTAGTCCAGTTATGTGATTACGGTCAATGGTAACCCCCAGGATTTGACAGTGGGGGATTCAGAGATGGTAATGCCATTGACTGTCAAGGAGCGATAGTTACTTATTACTGCAGTAACATAAAATTGCTTTTTAAAAATCTCAAAAGCAATTTTTTTCTTGCCACTCAACCCAGCCTTCTTCTGAAAGGTACCAACTCTTGCTTGGGTACAGTATCACAGGCTCCCACGTAACCTAGACAGAGTGCATTGGTGGGCTAGGAAGGTGTTGCCTGACTCACAATCAAGCCTAACTCTGTTCTCACGTAAGATCTACGCAGATACTTGCTGGCAGCAATTCTGTCTGATTTTATCCTCCTCCCAGTTCAGACGTTACCGAGCTAATTCTAATTGCCTTGCTGCTTTCTCAGCTGAGAACATCTCCCTCGGCACAGACCAGGATTTGAAACTGGGATTCTGTTGCTTGCACGGCTCAGTTTTCAAAAGGAGTTGTGGCGATGCAGAAAGCAAAGCGTTAACTTTTGCACAGTAGATGATTCTACAGATACTGTCAGAGTAATCTGCATTCACAGAGTGTCACCATAACTCCCATCCTCCTTCAGCAAATATATGAAAGTGCAAATATGAACTATGTGGAGGACAGCTGGCTTTGTAACATTAGTGCAACAGAATCAGCTATGTTCCTTAATACCATCCAAGCATTTCCAATTAGTACTAGATTTAGACTTGACAAGACGGGACGGCTTAAGAAGTTGAGCCAAGACGCTCTTATTTTTCTTCCTTGGTCGGATGGAGGGGGGGGGAGCTGAGGGATGTGTGGGAGAGAGAAAAATATTGACGTCAATGAAGAATGAAAGCATATTTAAAAGTATTGTATTTGGCAATCTACAGTACTCTAGCTTACTCTGCACATTCACTTACTCATGGCCTATAACCCAGCCCGCTCTGCCATCTACATTCTGAACACTTAAGCACGTGTCCCCTGTCTGAATGCACATCTTGCACTTGGCTCCATTAGTTCTTGTCCTCCCTGCTCCTTCTCCTGGCCTCCTAGCAGTGACAGTGCATGGAATAGTCAGCGTGCATCAAAATCAAAGTGAATTCTCTCTGGGAAGTCAATGGAATTGGTGGGACTGTAACTTTTTCATGCCAGCTTTGCTGGAATGTAGAGGTGTAACATTAGGCATGCCATTTGAAAGGATTTGGTTTATATTGCACACCGTTCACAACATCAGATGTCCCAAAGTGCTTTGCAGCCAACAGAGAACTTTAGAAGTATAATCACTGTTGTGATTGTGATATTTACCCGTCACTGCTGCTACCTTCCAAACATACCTGTGAATTCAATGTCCACAAACACTTTGATGAGTGCTTCAGCGAGGTAGTGTGCATGCTGGTATGAGCTGAAGACTCGCTGACGGTGGAACATGCTGCTAATCATTGGGTTCTGCACTTGTTCCATGTGCGGCATCACGGCCTCAAGGACTTCAGCCAGCTTCGCTCGCAAGTGAGGGTTCTTCATCCTGGGAGGCATCGCGGGGAGGAAGAAAGCGGCTTTCTGATCAGTCAACAAACATCTTTCAGCTTAATCCAGCTATTCAGACTCAGATAGCATAGACAAGTGAAACTGAACAAAACCTCACAAAATGAAGAATCAGCCTCGTCACTGGGCTTATTTGATATCTTGCTATCAAACTGACTACTGAAAAATATTTTACTTCAGCCCATGTGCATTTGCGTAATACGCTGAATTCTTCACTTCAAGCTGATAAAACTCCAAAGGCCTTTAGTCTCTGTATTTTCTGCCTTTCTTCAATTCCCCTCCAGTCCAATCTTACACTTTACTGAAAGCCCAGTGACAACACTGACCAACATAACAGTTAAAAGGATTAGTGTGTACCTCTAAAATGTTCCAAACTTTACTGCATAGAATGTTATGATCGTGTGTGCTGTTTTGCTCCCATGTTTTATAGCAACATAGCTCTGCACAGAGGATTAACACCCATTTCTTCTTCCTCACTTAAAGCAGTCGATACCAGCAATTATTATTTGTATAGGGGTAATAATTTACACCAACATCCGTCAGTTCGCTTCTTGAGTGAAGTGCAACATCTTCCAATTGTTTCAAAATGATGTTTATGTGACCTGGAAGATAGCGCGTGCATAGGTTCCCAATTTTGTTTCATGGCTAAGATGGGTAGAGAGGGATATGGGCCAAATGCAGGCAATTGGGACTAGCTTCGGGGTTTAGAAAAAAGGGCGGCATGGACAAGTTGGGCCGAAGGGCCTGTTTCCATGCTGTAAACCTGTGTGACTTGGGAGACCTGGACGACAATGCCAGTGGTCTCTGGCTCCTCAGAAGAGGAGCAATGCTGGTCCCAACAGGTCACTTGCAGCAGTGATGAGCTACCTTGTGGCCGGGGAAGGGATGGGTTGGGTTGGTAATTATCTCCTTTCGTGAGGCTGAAGAAAATCTGTCAAAACCAAATACACAATAGCAGAATAAACAATATCTGCTGAAAAACATTTACAGGAATGTCTTCTGGCTGTGGCTGTGCAGAGCCAGAAGGACTGGATAAAAGAGGGGAAAATCTGCACTGTTTTAGGCTAATCGTAGAGAATGTACAAATGAAAAATATTCCCCTTCAAAGAAACACCTCAGCTATGAGGAGTAAATGAGGTTAGAGTTCCTAGAATGTCAACATAAATGCAAAAGCTTAAGCGAACTTGTAGAATTTCTAGGAGGAATGTAAATGGTTACTTAAAATTGGTGCATTCACAATTCTCAATTTCAGAGCAAAGCTTCCTCTCTCTCTCTTTAAAGTTTATTTATTAGTGTCACAAGTAAGCTTACATTAACACTGCAATGAAGCTACTGTGAAAATCCCCTAGTCGTCACACTCCGGCGTCTGTTCGGGTACACCGAGGGAGAATTTAGCATGGCCAATGCACCTAACCAGCACGTCTTTCGGACTGTGGGAAGAAACCGGAGCACCCGGAGGAAACCCATGCAGATGCGGGGAGAAGGTGCAGACTCCGCCCAGACAGTGACCCAAGCCGGGAATCGAACCCGGGTCCCTGGCACCTTGAGGCAGCAGTGCTAACCACTGTGCCACCATGCCGCTCTCTCATTGTCTTTACGAGATGCATCTTAGAGATTTGGGGAAGGTGATGCACTCACGGGCCAGAGATAGAGAATGTCAGCATGTGGGTTGCTGCGTGACTTCACGGGAGGTAGTGTTACTGGAATGTAGCAGAAGTGTGGGCATCTAAACTGCTGAACTTCAAGTGAGCTGAAAATGACAGCTTCCTGAGTGGAAGGGGTCAGATCCTGCAACTCAATTCATTCTACATGCTGAATCTTGGTTCATAGAATCACAGAGTGATACAGCACAGGAAGAGATAATTCGACACATTGTGCCAGTATCAGCTCTTTAGCAGAGCTATCCAGTTAGTTTTTTAAAATTCATTTATGGGATGTGGGCATCGCTGGCTGGGCCAGCATTTACTGCCCATCCCTAACTGCCTTCCATTTCAGAGGGCATTTGAGAATCAACCACATTGCTGTGGAGTCACATGTAGGCCAGACCAGGTAAGGACGGCAGATTTCCTTCCCTAAAGGGATATTAGTGAATCAGATGGGTTTTTACAATTGACAATGGTTTCATGGTCATCGTTAGACTTTTAATTCCAGATTTTCTTCTTTTTAAAAAAATTGAATTCAAATTTCACCATCTGCCGAGGTGGGATTTGAACCCAGATCTTGCCCGGAGTCTCTGAATTACTAATCCAGTGACGATGCCACTCCCTCTCCAATCCCTGCCCTTCTCCTTGGCACTGCAGATTTCACAGAAAATTAATTAATCAACACAGCTCACACACAACTGCACCAATAATATTATATTACTGAGACTCAAGGAGGTGCAACTGAGCAACATAGTCACTCTTCAAAAGATTTCCATTTAATTCTTGAAAATATATCTGAATCAGGAAGACTTGTCAATTTAAGGATAGCCCAAGCAAGAATCTAGATTGAGAACTGATCTTGGAGTGCAAAGTTACCATCCAAAGCACAGTAACTACCAATAAACCTACTAACGTAAAGTTATTTTACTAATTAACCTTACTCAGGAGAACTAGATGAAGATCAATGCAAGGTTTTATAAGATGGTTATGTTTTAACTAGTCTCTTTAATTCAAGATGAAATGGAGTCATGAAAAGGGACATGCAATGCGTTCCTAGTTCTGCCTGACAATAAGCCTGAATAGCCTGGTTACCACAGGACAGGGGGCCCAGGTCAAACCTTATTGAAATTCAAGTCCCAGGTTTAACACCTGAACACAAAGGATAGAGCAGCTGGTTTTGTCAGGGGTAGACTTACAGACTCTCAGGCGATCAGATTCAGAGGCGCTGGAGAGAGAGAGAGAGAGAGAGAGAGATCGAGAGCGAGAGAACAAGCGAAAGAGAGAGAGTATGGCTGAGAGAGCGTTTAAAAAGATTGATCTTGTGGAAATTTAAAGATCGAGAAATCACCAGCGAATGCCATGTCACTGGAAGTCAATTCGATTGTGCTCAGGAGGATTGAGTGGAGGGATTATTAAGAGAACTCTGGAAATCTTGAGCTGATGTAACAGGGAGAGGAAAGCCTGTGGAAATGCAAAGACTTTAAAAACAAGATTACATTTCTGCTGAGAGTCTGAAGTAATGTATAAATGCTGCATAGGGTTATTGATGAAAAAAAGGATATATTTTCTGTAGTTTAGTGTATTAATTGCTTACGAAGTAATGTTTAGTGAATGTTGATTTTAGAGAGTCACAGAGTTTACAGCACAGCAAGAGACTCTTCGGTCCATCATGTCTGTACTAGCCATCAATCACCCATCTATTCTAATCCCATTTCTGGCACTTGGTCCATAGCCTTGTTTTAGTTTGCTGCAGTGAAAATCTTTAAAAAAACATGAACTCTTGTGTTAAGATCTTTTGAGTTCGTCACTGGGAAATCATATCTCTTTTAAAAAGTCACTGGGCTCTTTGAAGATCGTAACAATTGAAAGCTTGCTCTGTCTGCTAAATCGAACAGTATTAGAATAAATTTGGATAATAACAATCCAAGTTTGATTGGTTAAAGGGATCCTACTTTGGAGCTAAATGTAAAATTCATCCAGTGACGTTAAAGGGCAAATGGTGTATATAACATAATAATGTTTAATGTAATGGGGGATGCTCTTCTGAGGATGATAGGAAAGTACATTTTTGAGGCAGGGTAGAAGCGGTATGGCTCAGCAACTATCTGTGCTATAACTTCTCTGATACTGCCTGTTGCTAATACGCACTAAATGGGAAAGTGCACCAGCACCAACAACCTAACTTTGATCAAAGTAACTCCCAATGTAAAACTGCAGCAACATCGAACACCTGCATACGGTGCTGGGTGGTACAAGACTCGCCAGTGAATTCTGAAATGAGTTCCTAGCTGTTACCTCTCTACGTTACCCATGAACACTGTGACAAAGTGTAGCGGCTGCTCGAGGGAATCGCCTGCAGTTTCCAGAACATCATCTGCAAATCTCCGTAGGAAGATGAAAAAATCTCCAAGATTGTCAGCAAAGAATTCTGTGACAAGGAAATAAAATAAGTCAATGAATCAAAAGGAACCAATGCGCACAACCAGAATGAAAATAGATTACAATCTCTCACTTAATTAGGTTGAGTCGAAGATGCTTCTGCCCATTTAGACTTCACCCTTTCAGTATGCCACCCTTATCAGCATGCCATTAGTATTTTTAACGCCCACTTCCTCGAGTGGACGTGGATCTCAGTGCAACATTTCATAAGACAGCCTTGTCCATTCACAGTGCACAAAATAAACTGTTCACCAAATAACATCATTGAGACGGACAGTGCAACTTACCGTGAAATGAACTACAGTAAAGAGCCACTCCTCTTCTCCACCCCAGCTGAGACACACTGTTTAATGAAGCGCTGTGCTGAAACTGAACCTATGAACTTTGAAAAGCAAGCTTTAAACAGCTCAGAGCCTACAGGTCCATTACAACGCGGGGAAGGCATATGTCAATGCCAGATAAGCAGTGGCTGGGGAGCAGAGGGCAGAGGATAACAATGAGCCTCAAGGCAAAATGACAACAACCTTAGAAGAAGAAAGGAGCAAGTAATCTGACATGGATGACAAGACTGCTAAGATTGGTTGAAAAATGAACATGAGGCACTAACTCTTCCTCACAGCAGCAAGACGCTGGGACGGTATTGGATGGCCCCGGAGCGTGGCGACTTCTTGCAAGCTGTGCTCGGCATACCTTCTAATTCTTTTACTCTCGTTCTATGCTTCTAAAACTTCATTCTATCTCTTTTAAACTCTCTAACAATGCTTTAATCTACACCCTAGCTATGACTGTAACACTACATTCTCTCCTTTCCTTCTCTATGAACGGTATGCTTTGTCTGTAAAGCGCACAGGAAACAATACTTTTTGCTGTACACTAATATGTGTGACAATAATATATCAAATCAGAATCAAAGACAGCTACTTCCAATACCAGATGATTCTACTTCCAGTAAAAATGCATTTATTTCTAAACAAGACATTTTTAGTTGGCTTCCCATGGCAGTGCTCACATGTAGTTTGGGAAAGGGAATTGGAAGCAGTGGAGAGGAAAGCCTGTGATGAAGGAGAACAATAGCTTTGAGGGGAAACAAAGGGCAAAAAGGACAAGAAACAGACAAAAACAAAAGTGGTGAATGAAAAAAAATGCACTTGTATGTTAACGTGAAAATCTTAATGGCACAAGGTGCCACACCCTTTACAGACGTATGCGCAGAGATTCCCTTTAGCGTGGCACACACTGACAAAAGATTATTTAACAATGATATAAACAGATGGTTAACAAAACCACAAATAGTTTCACAGTAATGCACTGTCCAAAGGTAAGCCCACCCTCTAACACAGGAAAAGGACATTTGGTCCCTCAAGCCCGTTTCATCATTCAACTAGGTCACAGAGTTTTGCATTTCTACAGTGCCCTTCACGACCTCAAGTCGTTCCAAAACACTTTGCAACCAATGAGGTACTTTTGAAGTGTAGTCACTGTTACAGAAAACACAGCATTCAATCTGCACCTGGAAAGATTCCACAAATAGAAATACGATGATGACCAGATAATCTGTTTTAGTGATTTGGTTGAAGGATAAATATTGCCAAAGGTTCGATTTGAACGCCACGTATCTGCCTTGATCCATATCCCCGAAGACCCTTACCCAAAATGTAATGTTTCTCATGTCTCGAAAATTTTAATTGACCCAGCATCCAGAGCTATCGTCACCAAGATTACCAAATCTCTGTTAATGTCATGCTATATACCTGGGACATGAGAAAGCATGCAGTATTCCAAGTCCAGAAGAGGGAAGGTCACCTCCATGTAGTCTGTTCCTCGATTTCCGAGAGAAAACTGCACCAATATCGTTGTGGTGGAAATCTGCAAATTCATACAGTTCTGCAGCATCTGCGGCTCGGTGGCAGCTGCTTTGGTCGATAGGTAAACCGTCATCAGCCTTTCAAATTGTTCACGGAGATTTTCTGCAGCTGGGTTGGAGGATTGCTGCGCCTCCCTCCAGGCAATCTGCAGCCGGTGCAGGCTCTGATTCATCTTTATCATTTGATCGTGTAACCTACGAAAGTAAAGAACACAGCATTAGCATCAAAAGACCAACCCTGCAGGGACAGGGTGTTTACAGAGGGACGACAGTCAAGCAGGATGTCAAAGGTGACTGCATGTTGGCCGGACAGTCTGGGAAGGCAAAGCTATTTTTCCAATACTTGAAGTTAAACACTTCCCTTCCTCCACGCACTTATTTTTAAAAAATCTTTTTCACTTAATCTCCTTTTCCCCCCAAGATGCTTTCTGTCTTCCTTTAGGAAGTAACTGATGGGAAAGCCTCTTCCTATGTCCCCTGGAGAGGGAGCGGGAAAAAGACTGAAATTGAACTCGAAATTTCCTTAAAAACACGGAAAACAAAGCAAGATTTTAAAAGTTTATTCATTAGTCACAAGTAAGGCTTACATTAACACTGCAATGAAGTTACTGTGAAATTCCCCGAGTCGCCACACTCCAGTTCCTGTTCGGGTGCACTGAGGGAGAATTTAGCATGGTCCATGCACCTAACCACCACGTCTTTCGGATTGTGGGACGAAACTGGAGTACCCGGAGGAAACCCACGCAGGCATGGGGAGAACGTGCAAACTCCACACAGACAGCGACCCAAGCCAGGAATCGAACCTGGGTCCCTGGCGCTGTGAGGCAGTGGTGCTAAACGCTGGGCCACCGTGCCGCCCCTGCAAGGCATTTTATGCAAGGCATCACCTGCACTTCTACTTGTTGTACAAGTTGGTGGCTCAACCTTCATACTTATATATGAATGTTCATTAAACATCAATGTCCATTTTAAAAGCTATGGTTAAAAGGGATTTTCCTCAATTTTAAACACTGGGATATGAAGAGAAACAAAGGAGTCGGGGAATGGCTGAAGAAACTTTCCACTTTGGCTCTCACTCACTCAGCCAATGAGGTTCCTGCCCTCACACCTTCCCCACACTTGGTTTAAAAACTTTCACTTATTGCTTTGTCCACAAGAGGCCCTTCAATTCCCCTTAGGAGATAAGCGATGGATTGCCAGGAAAGCCTTTTCCTAATTCCCCAGGAGGGGAAAAAAAAACACAAATGCCTGGAGACATAACCCAGTTTCACTTTTAATGCACTTTCTGGTCCACAATTCCTTGTTGCGCAGTCCTACATACACACTCTCGGTACCTGTGAAAACCCAGGTGTAAGGCGAATTGAGTCAGGATTAAATTCTCCGTGACCAGGTTGTATGTTTGAGCGAAAGATGGTTCCAGTCCCTGAGGTATTGGTATCAAACAGGTCTCCTTGTCTAAACCTAAGGTAAAGAAACAAAAAGCTTTCATAAAGAAAAGATTTTCCTTTTTAAAAAAACTCAGAATAAAATGCAACCCTCGGCACGGATACAACTGCATTTACACAACTGTTCTGTTGCTTAAGGTATCATGGTCTAGGAATTCAATGAGGCAATACCTGTTTCACAGACAGTAAAACTCCAATACAGCAAGAAATGTGCGTGGATGCATTGAGCTAAGAGCACGTGGCTCGCTATATTGGTAAGGGTATCCAAACAGGTTGAGGAGTCACGCCTCCAAGAGTATTAGATGCCTAATGCATCTGATGCTAACCAGGCTGCTCTGAACAGAGCTTGATACTTATTAGAGTGTGGAGCCAGAACAGCAGGTGTGTTCCTTGCTTCTTGGTTCCACATTAAATCCACAGGATACTTACTGCCTGTCCCCATTCCTCCAAACCCAATCGCTGCCTTGACCCACCTCCTGCAATTTGCTATTTTGACCAATCACTCTTTCATTAACTAAGTGCAGAAAGTTATGCTGATGAATACAGCAGCTATTTGCACACATGACCCTCCGGTGAAATGCATGAGCAGTTATAATGTGTTTTTGGTGACGTTGGTTGAAGGGAGAATTGGTCAGCACACAGAACTGGAGTTCAGTTCAGGATTGTGTAAGCTGATCCATTAACCAACTCATTTCTGCTGCTTTAAAGTAAAGTTCATTTATTAGTCACAGTTAGGGGAATTTCACAGTAACTTCACTGCAGTGTTAATGTAAGCCTGACTTGTGACTAATAAATAAACTTTAAACAAGTAAGGCTTACATTAACACTGCAATGAAGTTACTGTGAAATTCCCCTAGTCGCCACACTCCAGCACCTGTTCGGATCAATGCACCCTAACCAGCACACCTTTCAGACTGTGGGAGGAAACCGGAGCACCCGAGGAAACCCACGCAGACACGGGGAGAACATGCAAACTCCACACAGGCAGTGACCCAAGCTGGGAACTGAACCCGGGTCCCTGGCACTGTGAGGCGGCAGTGCTAACCACTGTGCCACACATACAAATATTAAATACAAATTTCTTGCATTAATGACACTGTTTTCTTTTGGGTCGCTCAATTTTCAGGTGTCAACACTGGGGGATACCAGGAGTGTGCCAATGTTCGTATAGGGTCACTGGGAATATGACAACATTCTTAGAGGCTTCCCCAAAAGGAAAGAAGTCTGAAAACCACTGAAACATAGGACTGCATTACTTAAATCAAGGTTCCCTCATGCCTTTGACAAAGAGCACAGTGCAAACTCTGAACATCAGGTGGGGCAGGGCAACTCCACCAGGATACTCATTTATCAGTGTTGGGCCTAGTTTTCACTATCTATTGCAAGTGCATAGCCTGTCTGATTTCAGCAGAGGCAGCCAGAGGTATTATAACAACGAAAGTAGTGCAGTGCACCAAGAGTTTGTGCAAGATCACAGATATTAACGTCAACCATCGCCCTGAAAAACTCCTGAACAGCTAAAAACAAAAAGTCATCCATTTACTGCTCAGCTCACACCTTTGATATGCACGTTTCGGCTTCTCCGTTCCTCTTCATTCAGCTCTTTCAAACTACAATAAGTCGGGTTGAAGGTCAGCAGCTTAGGAGACTTTGGTTTGCAGAAGGGTTGACAGAGTTTTAGCAAAGCAGCTGCAAGGTTCAGGAAGAAGGCGTCCGATGCATACATTTGGAAGAAGAGCTCGGGCATCTGGTTGGCCCAGATTTTCGTCCGTCCCGAGTTGGCATGGAGGCAGTTTCCGAGCCAGGAAAGGATACAATGTTTGGTATCCGGGGAAAGCTGGATGAGGTTCCGCAGAATTTGATGGATTTTGTCATGCAATTGCGCCATGAACTGCAAAATGAAAGCAAGAACATTCTGAACATCCTTCCCAAAGATGAGATTGTGCAACAAAAGAAAAATGCACCTGAAGGAATCTGTAGGAAAGTCAGCACCTGACTGACGAGGAAGCTGCCTTCACTCAATTTCATCTTCCAGTGAACTGCAAACTTTTATGTGAATGGAACAACAACAAAAAGATTGGAGACAAAGATTCAGAACTAAAAATACATATATTCAAGTCATGTACATAACAAACGTGGCATATATAAAACTATATGAATTGAGACATCACCTACTGTATGTTCTTGATAAAGGCATTGCAATACAGCCTCATCATATCCTTGAGATGTCCCAAAGGACTTTAAAACCAATGGATTATTCAATTGTGTTACATAGGCAAGTGTGGCAATGAACAGAAAGAGCAAATAAAGGAGACAGTAAGAAGTCTCACAATTACCAAATTAAAGTCGGACAGGTTTATTTGGAATCATGAGCTTTCGGAGCGTTGCTCCTTCATCAGGTGATGGAGGAGCAGTGCTCCAAAAGCTCGTGCTACCAAATAAACCTGTTAAGACTTTAACCTGGTAGTTGTGAGACTTCTTACTGTGCCCACCCCAGTCAAATAAAAGAGAGGCAGCGATGCCGATTAGGAAACCATGAGAACTCCTGTTCTCCTTCAAATTATGCCTTTTGTCCATCTGAGCTGGTGGATGGGGCCTCAATTTAACCTTCAGTAATGTAGCAGCCCCTCCACTCTGAAGTGTCAGTCCAGATTGGAAGCCCATGCATATAGTGGGATTTGAACCCATAATCATCTGGCTTCCAGGCACAAATGCTACCAACTGAACCACAGCTGATGCCCAAGGGAAAGTTAACACCAAATAAGCAGCCTTAAAGCAGCTGCAGAAATTCTCAGCTGCAGAAATTCTCAGCAGTTGGGACAGAGAAATTGAAATATAGTGAAATCAATGATACAGAATAATCAGTGGCCAGCCATCAGTACACAGGTAGGATCAAGGTGGAGCCTGCCCAAGAGGAAATAAAATTGAATCAAAAAGCGCTAAACTGTAAAATCACAGCAAATTGAAGAAATGCAGTTAGGGAACCCAATTAATACAGAACAAGAAAGACTCATGTTCAAGGCCAGTTGCATTAGAATTGATCTCAGAACCCCTGGATTGGGTCAGGAGTGGAAAGAAACGCACATTTCCCTGAGGGTTCCAAGTGTCTGACGGCCGTATTATATAACTTTGAAAGTTGGACTTGGTCGAGGGAGGAGAAAAACTGGAGAAAATCTTCTTTGACTGATGGAATACTTCTGAACATTTTGTATTGTGCATTATACTCAGGCCTCCCGCCAGCTGGAGCTACACTGATATCGGTTGAGATCACGGATACAACCCCCTATTCACCATGGGACAGCATCCACCAGACAGACTGGATGGGGAGGAATATTAAACAACACCACAGCCCGTCAAGAACCCACCTGGTGAATGTTTGATTCTTGAACTTTGATCTCCTGAGGACTGGACCTTGAAGGATTCAAAAAGTACAAGTGGTTTTCCACAAGTCCTGGAGTTTTCAGCAAACAAGACATGTTCATGACAGTTCCCAGCAGGGTCTGCTGATACAGGTTACCATTTTTTGGATCTTTTGGTTCTATATGCTTCAAGAAAACCTATTGAGGGAGATAAATAGTAATCATTTCATTGGAACCGAAGATTTCAAAAAAATATGTATAGAACTTAAATCTTCAACCTTGTGATGTAAATTTTATTTTTACACATAAAAAGTAATTAGCAATTTCACAGAAAAATACACACACTAAGAATAGGAATTCCTAAATGCATGGTACAGATAAATGGCCTTAACCTCTACCTCAGAGTAGGGTGTGGGAACATTTTTTTCAAAAATCAGGTTTCTGCTCCTGACTGCCAACCAGTGACCCTGCTGGAATTGCACATGTAAAACCTTCAGAGAAGGTAAGATCATGACCAACGGTGATGCGCCAATAGTATTCTGCCTCCCTACAGCCTGAGCAAAGCACCAGAGAACAACTGGCTACAAAGAAATCATTCTCCAATACAAATCAGGCATTTCAGGAGAAATAAGAGGGAGGGTAATGCACGAAAGCCGACT
Organism: Mustelus asterias; assembly: GCF_964213995.1. Taxonomy (NCBI): domain Eukaryota; kingdom Metazoa; phylum Chordata; class Chondrichthyes; order Carcharhiniformes; family Triakidae; genus Mustelus; species Mustelus asterias. Next base: position 37,605,997 of record NC_135827.1, read on the forward strand.
CAGTTACATCTCCAGGGCAGCCTTCTTGTTTGTTTTAATTGTGAGGCATTGATGAATGGTTAGCACACGATGGGGTCATTTTCAAACCAGGCTCCCACTACCAATGGCACAAAATAAAATTACACTTGAAGTCAGCTGTTATAGAGTCATAGAGCTTTACGGCATGGAAACAGGCCCTTCGGCCCAACTTGTCCATGCCGCCCTTTTTTAAAAACCCCCTAATCTAATCCCAATTGCCCGCATTTGGCTCATATCCCTCTATACCCATCTTATCCATGTAACTATCTAAATGTTTTTTAAAAGACAAAATTGTACCCGCCTCTACTACTACCTCTGGCAACTCATTCCAGACACTCACCATCCTCTGTGAAAAAATTGCCCCTCTGGACACTTTTGTATCTCTCCCCTTAAACCTATGTCCTCTAGTTTTAGACTCCCCTACCTTTGGGAAAAGATATTGACTATCTAGCTGATCTGTGCCCCTCATTATTTTATAGACCTCTATAAGGTCACCCCTCAGCCTCCTACGCTCCAGAGAAAAAAGTTCCAGTCTATCCAGCCTCTCCTTATAACTCAAACCATCAAGTCCCGGTAGCATCCTAGTAAATCTTTTCTGCACTCTTTCTAGTTTAATAATATCCTTTCTATAATAGGGTGACCAGAATTGCACACAGTATTCCAAGTGTGGCCTTATCAATGTCTTGTACAACTTCAACAAGACGTCCCAACTCCTGCATTCAATGTTCTGACCAATGAAACCAAGCATGCCGAATGCCTTCTTCACCACTCTGTACACCTGTGACTCCACTTTCAAGGAGCTATGAACATGTACCCCTAGATCTCTTTGTTCTGTAACTCTCCCCAACGCCCTACCATCCAAGGGGCTGCTGCCCTGCGGATCCAGAACTGGCTTGCCCAAAGAAGGCAGAGAGTGGGTATAGATGGGTCTTTTTCTAAATGGAGGCTGGTCACCAGTGGTGTGCCCCAGGGATCTGTTCTGGGACCCTTGCTGTTTGTCATTTTCATAAATGACCTGGATGAGGAAGTGGAGGGATGGGTTGGTAAGTTTGCCGACGACACGAAGGTTGGTGAGGTTGTGGATAGTCTGGAGGGATGTCAGAAGTTACAGAGGGACATAGATAGGATACAAGACTGGGCAGAGAAGTAGCAGATGGACTTCAACCCAGATAAATGCGTAGTGGTCCATTTTGGCAGGCCAAATGGGATGAAGGAGTACAATATAAAGGGAAAGACTCTTAGTACTGTAGAGGATCAGAAGGACCTTGGGGTCCGGGTCCATAGGACTCTAAAATCGGCCCCGCAGGTGGAGGAGGTGGTTAAGAAGGCGTATGGTGTGCTGGCCTTTATCAATCGAGGGATTGAGTTTAGGAGTTTAGGTGGCACGGTAGCACAGTGGTTAGCACTGCTGCTTCACAGCTCCAGGGACCTGGGTTCGATTCCCGGCTTGGGTCACTGTCTGTGTGGAGTTTGCACATTCTCCTCGTGTCTGCGTGGGTTTCCTCCGGGTGCTCCGGTTTCCTCCCACAGTCCAAAGATGTGCGGGTTAGGTTGATTGGCCAAGCTAAAATTGCCCTTAGTGTCCTGGGATGCGTAGGTTAGAGGGATTAGTGGGTAAATATGTAGGGATATGGGGGTAGGGCCTGGGTGGGATTGTGGTCGGTGCAGACTCGATGGGCCGAATGGCCTCTTTCTGCACTGTAGGGTTTCTAAGATTTCTAAGTCCGGGGATAATGATGCAGCTATACAAGACCCTCGTCAGACCCCACTTGGAGTACTGTGTTCAGTTCTGGTCACCTCATTACAGGAAGGATGTGGAAAAGATTGAAAGGATGCAGAGGAGATTTACAAGGATGTTGCCTGGATTGAGTGGCATGCCTTATGAGGATAGGCTGAGGGAGCTCGGTCTTTTCTCCTTGGAGAGGCGTAGGATGAGAGGAGACCGAATAGAGGTATATAAGATGTTGAGAGGCATAGATCGGGTGGACTCTCTGAGGCTTTTTCCCAGGGTGGAAATGGCTGCTACGAGAGGACACAGGTTTAAGGTGCTGGGGGGTAGGTACAGGGGAAATGTTAGGGGGAAGTTTTTCCACACAGAGGGTGGTGGGCGAGTGGAATCGGCTGCCGTCAGTGGTGGTGGAGGCAAACTCAATCGGGTCGTTTAAGAGACTCCTGGATGAGTACATGGGACTTAATAGGATGGAGGGTTATAGGTAGGCCTAAAAGGTAGGGATATGTTCGGCACAACTTGTGGGGCCGAAGGGCCTGTTTTGTGCTGTAGTTTTTCTATGTTTCTATTAACTGAGTAAGTCTTGCCCTGGTTCAATCTACCAAAATTGAACCAGGGCAGGTTACCAAAGCTGTTAGGAGTTGTTTACTGACGGCAGTACAGAGGGAATGTTTTCTATGCTCACTAAATGTCACAGTTTATTAGGATTAAACACAAGAGCAGCCACTCTATTGGCTGTGCTCAGATTTTGAGTTTAGATTTGAAACCATTGTCATCTCGCTAACTTCAACCAGCTTATTTCTGAAGGTTTTACCTACAGTAGTAGCGTAGGTAGGAGTGTTCAATAGCAATACAAGCAGCATAGGACATTGGCAGAAGAAACTAAGAATTTTTCTGCAGAGATGAAGACCTCACACCACAATGCATGGCTCCCATTGTCTCGTGACTATCTTTCTCAACAAGGCGGGAGTTGAAGAGATGAAGTAATTGAGGAAGTGTCCCTTTGGAGTAGAGCTGGTTCCAAGATGATCCACTGGGTGACAGGAGATTGAAACCAAGTTGACCCTCAGTTGATCTGAAACCTGGTCAAGTTGGCCCTCGTTATGCAGCACATCGCTGACAACTGTTAAATCAAACTGGGTCAGCAATGGGATTTGAGTTGGTGTAGATCATTCAGGGGCCAGCCCCTGTTCTAGAAAACTCTTCAAGCAAATGACTAACTGGGAAGGGGGTGCATCAGAAATCTTACAAATGTTCTGTACTGATAAAGGTAGAGTTCAGTTAGGTAAAGTCAAGTAGTCTTCTTAAAGACACTTAACAGTCCTCAAACTTGGTAACCTGTCTACGCTTTATGGGCTTTGCCAAGTAGAGTGACACACATACAAACTGTACTATCAGAAGCTGGGTTTGGATGGATTTCCACACAAGGCAGATACCAAGTCAATCAGGAAGAAACACCTCAGCAGCTGACCATACAAATTAGAGAAGCGTTTAGAAATTTCTTACCTGTGCCAGCTCAGGCTGGCGGGTGACATAAAGGAGAATGTCCAGGTAACCATACAGCATTATGTGGCAAAGGTCCAACTCCTTGATGCGCCGCAATAAAATGTCCAGCACTGGAAACATGACTTCATTGAATGTCCGGACCTCTTCATCTGACTTTAAGGTAGCTATCACATCATCCATAAACTCGGTAACATCTTCAAACTCTGTATAAGTAACGGAAAGATCACACTGTCTACCTCATAGAAGATATAAAATACAGTAAATGATAAACGAAAGTAAACGATAAATCCAGGTGAGTAGGATATGACCACAGTTTTTTTATTGGCAAAGACATTCTTGGCATTGATAGCAAAACTTTACTTCATACAAAACGTGATTTGCACATGGAATAACTTCAGGATAGGATAGAGGCAACAGCTCTGGATTTATAAAATAACTTGAATTGGTCATGGGAGAGGAGAGAAACTGTTGCTTCATTTTGTGTCGATGGGGTCAAAGGTCTTCCTCATCCTTATCTTACTGTGATCTTTAAAGTATTACTTGGTCAGGTTTAAATGGCATCAAATTGCCAATGTGACAGCTAAATTATATTGTGAGCATAGGGTTCAAAGAGGAACCTACTCACTCACTTTGGCAATGCAAGTTGTTTGGCTGGAATTCTGCCCAGAACAATTTCAACAAAATGCCACCATTGTTTAGGTCCATGCAAAGTTCAGGTTGCCCAGATATTCACACTTAGAAACAGAGAAGCTTACAGCAGAATGCAAACTCCTTTTAGAACTAGCCAAAACCAAATCACTACCATGCTTTCTCACATAGACTTGCACCTTCCTTAGTCTTAAATATCAAGATTGCAATGGTTGATATATCAACCACTCATTGTAGCAAAGCATTGTGTCATCCAACAATCTACTGCATAAAGTAATTTATTACTTACTACGGATTCAATTAAAACGACCAATCCTGGAGTATATCATTCAACCATTAGATCACTGCTGATCATTTCAAAAAATGCTTCATTGGCTGTGAAGCACCTTGGGATACTGTCCTAAAGTTGTGAGAGGCGCTGTACTGAAATATCTTACTTCAAAACGCACAAACATAGCCTTTTCCCGCTGATACACGCTACATAATTCGGGTTTATTCAGTATATTGCAAACAAATGTGCTAGTGCAAAGAGAAAATTGAATTATTTACTTACCTGGTCCACTTACTCCTTCAAGAAGCAGATCAATTACTTGTTCATAGACATTCTGATTGATGTAGATCTCGGGTGTCAGGAGGACCGTGCACGTGTTGGACACAGTCAGGACCTTACAACGAAGTGCATAAGTCAACAGGTTTTCCGGGACCTTTGTAATCTGTTGAGAAAATGTATTTCATGAATTATAGAAGGAAGTCAAGCTTTCAGAGGCAGCAGGAGAGGATGAAGGGAGAGAATGGACAATAGAATGATCAACCGGAAGATCTATTTGGGCAATGTTAGATGTACATACCTCTTCTTTTACTCTTCGAAAACAAGCAAATAGGTATCTAACAACATCCTTCTCTCCAGCATCTCGATCGGCAGACGTATTAATAACATTCCCTGATGTCATGCAGATCAAGCGAGTCCCAGGTTCTGGAAGCAGCATCCGAGTGAACAAAGCCTATTAAAAAAGAGCCTAAGGTTCATCATCAGTGATTTCATCAGTGCATTCAGACCCCAAGCTGAGTGCACAATTCCAAGTCCAAAATCGTTCCTCATTCATTCCCACTGTTTTGAATTCCCTAACCACAGGTTAAGGAAAAATGCTGATCCAAGTGCACGGTATTGCTCAATACACAACATGTTAAATATAGTCTGAACAGGTGCTGTCAGTAGACAGGCAGCTGAACTGTATATGCCAACTAAAGAACATTTTATGCTATAACCAGGACTCCACACGTTGTAGCTTCCAAAAAAAAAAGCCAACTTGCAAGTTTCTGCGCCAGTGCCTAGCTAACCACTCATTTACTTCAATTAAAAGGAAAAGTACAACTTGAAACCAAGTATAAAACAAACCTTTGTTCTTCCATTTTAAGCTTCTCAAAGGCAAATAAGGATGGGCAATCAACACTTGCCTTGCTAGCAATGACCACATCCCATGAATAAATAAAAAGTTTTTTAAAAAATACTTTGTTTTTACATAGTGCCTGCTCTCAGCTCACAAAACATTTCAGAACAAGACTTGGGTCAAATGGATCATAAAGTTCCTGAAACAGCTAATGGTGGAACAAAACCTGTTAAAAATTAAACAGTACTTTAGAGTTCACCATCACTGGCTTCAGATAAATGCATCAGGCCTCTGATCAGGTCACAAAATTGTTCTATTTTTGAATTTCAGGGCGTGAATTTCTCGATTCAAAATCTAAATACGTATAAGCATAAAATGCATTTCAAGCAGCTTTTTTCTAAAAGGAATTCAATTTTGAGAGGCGCCATGGTACTTGCAGACGCAGGATGGCTGCCAATTGTCAAATTATTGATGTGAAAACATAATTTAACAAAACAGAGTTATGAAGCGCACATTTATGGAAACTGCAAATCTGCATTACAATAAGCTTTTGAGACAGCTGAGGGAGAAAAGTAGCTTATCCAGCAACTAGCTGTCACTTACAAAAAAATGGTGGGCAAATAAGTTGCCACTGTCCGTCTGCCTCTCAGACCAAGGAGGAAATCAAGCCCAGACTGACGAGATACAATACTTCATCAGCCCTTGGCACTATTGGGTCCATTTTGCACTGCAGGAGGCCACAAATTAGCTCTTAGTCCACAAATTAGCACTACTTTCTTGGGAGAAACACAGGCTCAGCTGGATATAGAATCAGAGAATGGGTTACAGCACAGGAGGCAGCTATTCAGCCTGGTGTGCCTCTGTTGGCTCTCTCATTTGGCTCCATCGCCCTGCCCTTCTCCTGGAGCCTGAAAATGGTTTCTCATCGGATAATTATCCAATTCTCTTTTGAAGGTCCCGACTGAGTCTGCCTCCATCACAATCTCAGGCAATGCATTCCAGGTCCTAGCCACACGCTGTATAAAAGAGGTTTTTCCTCTTGTCAATGCTTCTTTTGCCAATTGCCTTAAACTGGTGTCTTCTGGTTCTCGATCTTTCTGCCAATTGGGTATGGTTTTCCCCATCTACTCCATCTGGATCCTTCATGAATTTAAACACCTCCATGAAAAGTCCTCTTCATCTTTTTTGCTCTATGGTTCTATGAACTGGAACCAGGGGATTTCTTCTGTCAGGCACAGTACAACAACTAGCTGATGGAGTTTAAAAAATACAGAATCAAAACAAGAAATGTACGCAACCTTCTTTAAAAAAAGGTGATAAAACTCTGGAAAAGGTTACCAGCAGGGGTGGTAGTAGAAAACAGCAGCAAGTTTTTAAAAAAGTAATAAAGGAACTCGCTGTTGATAAGGGGATACGGTATATCCGTTCCAGAATCTCAGTAAGGAACCGAATAGAAGGTGTGGAAGTGTAGGTTAAATACGTAGCCACATTTTCTTTTAGTAATTTCAGTCCTAGGTGAAGTCAACTATTGTAGTAGAGGCCAAGAATCAAACCAGGGACTTTGTTTTGTTAAAAAATACAACACTTAATACTGCTGTCTGATAGTCTCTCTCTCTGACTTATTAGGATACACTGCATAGTTTACATCGGGATTTCCCATTCTAAAACAGATACAACCCATTGGAGAATCTCTCAACCTTGACCATAATCGACCATAATTCTTGTAAAATGCTCCTAGCAATAAGAAATTATTTGGTGTCATTAAGGCTAATTCAACAAGCACAAGGTGGATGTGAACCATCGGGACACAATGGGCAGAACTTTACAAGATTTTTTCTGAGTGTCCAGCTAATGTGAAAACGGGAGTGTTGCTTATCTGTTTTTTGGGCGGTTTTCACTCCCAATTTTATGCACCTGGTCTTTGAAAATATGGGCTAGACTACTTCTGGCTGCTAAAGGCAGCGGGTGGGGCCCAATTCGCCAGACAGACCCCTACAATTGCGACTGAGCATGTGCGGAATCAGAGGTCTGCACATGCATATTAGCTCCCTCTACAGACTGGCTGGTGAATTAAGCCCAGCCCTCTGCCTGCAGCAGCTAGAAACAGTCTATACCATTTTTACAATAATTAAGTGCATAAGATTAGATGTGAAAACCCACCCAAAAAACAGATCAGGAACTCTCCCGTTTTCACGCTAGCTGGACACTTAGAACCAATCTCGTAAAATTCTGCCCAATTAATTAGTACATGAGCAATAATCTATACCTTCCTGTTGTCAACAATTTGTCCAGTTGAAGGATTCATAATGATACTCAAGTGGTTTTCATTTGGCCCCAAGTTTCTTGCCAAGGACTTGTTACTTGCAGGGTTCCACAGGCAATGGGTAAACTCTAATACTCAGTGAGATGCCAGTTGTCATGCGAGTGATAATTAGCAGACTACTTGCCCATGGAAAACTTCAAAGTTAAATCAGATTATGTGCTCAACTTGAATAGGTTGGGACTTTATTCCCTGGAGCGTAGAAGATTGAGGGGAGATTTGATAGAGGTGTATAAGATTTTGATGGGTATAGATAGAGTGAATGCGAGCAGGCTTTTTCCGCTGAGGCTAGGGGAGAAAAAAACCAGAGGGCATGGGTTAAGGGTGAAAGGAGAAAAGTTTAAAGGGAATATTAGGGGGGGCTTCTTCACGCAGAGAGTGGTGGGAGTGTGGAATGAGCTGCCGGATAAAGTGGTAAATGCGGGGTCACTTTTAACATTTAAGAAAAACTTGGACAGGTTCATGGATGAGAGGGGTGTGGAGGGATATGGTCCAAGTGCAGGTCAGTGGGACTAGGCATAAAATGGTTCGGCACAGACAAGAAGGGCCAAAAGGCCTGTTTCTGAGCTGCAATTTTCTATGGTTCTATGGTTCTATGGCTATCCCAGGGGCACAATGGCAAATCGCAGTGTACCGTCATTCAAAATTGACGGGCAAAAAAAGGCCAGCTGGTCCACCAAGCCTGCAACACAAAACATTTCATTCTTCACACAGCCAATATCAGTTAATCAAGTCCAGATGCTTAGGTGCTACAAGCCTATGCTCTTCTGGATTGTATGGCTTCATACTATATCACACAGAGTTGCAATTGTTTAGGGCACTGCATACTTAGAGAACAAGACGGAAATTAAAAATATACCTTCCACGCAATGAAAAGAACGTTAACAGTTTGAAAACATTAATACCTGTTCCACATTGCTCATGTCAAGCCAGTCCTGTCCATCCAGGTCAGTGGCCATATCCTCCAAGAAGACACAGCGTGGTGGAATCCCATTTCCTCCCTTCAGACTGGGGTCACCTAAAAACACACCATCCAAAGTACCTCAACATGAATTCATCAACAGTCTAAATTGAGCGATAGGCCTCAGATAATCTTCTTAGGTGAGCATTAGAGGTACAGTTTACGTGGAAAATGAGTGAAAGTAAGAAAAAGTAGGAAACAGTGGGTAGCAGGAACAGAACGTGAAACATTGCAGCAAATAACAAACAAGCATTTGCAGGATCTTAAAGGTAGAAGTGCAACAAGAAACGGCAACAGATTTCTCAAGACTTTGTTCAACTCATATTGTAAAGATAAATGAAATGCATTTTTTAAAGTTTGATTACTGCAGTTCCCCAATCTTCTAAGGAATCTTAAGAATTGCTATTTGAAGAAAAGGCCAAGGTTCATTTTGTTCATCTTCGACTATCGTGGTAGTCACATGATACAAAGATAGTTGAACTATTGACTAATCCTAGTCACCAATTATCATCAATTCGTCAACAACAGACCAGTCATGAGGTGAATGGTAGAGAACTCTGGCAAAGTCACCAGATTTACCCAAGCACCTACCCTGTCATGTCCAATTCTCTTAAAAAAAAAGAAACTATGTTCAAACTAAGCCATGAGATTAATTTACTATTCTAATACAGGGTCAATGACCTGACATATAAACAACATTTCTCTCTCCACAGGTGCTGCCTGACTTGCTGAGTATTTCCAACATTGCGTTTTTATTTTTGACTGACTTACGTACTGATTTCCACGACTGTTTTAACATTCCTGCAGCACAAGGTGCTCTTCCCAAATAAGTAATCTCGATGTCTGGTGTTATTAAGGATGCATTGCAACGGTCCTGAAGTAGGTGTTGACAGCAATAGTCAGCACATTGCCCAGGGACAAGGTGACAAACATAGATATAGAAATAAACTAACTAAGTGAACCAGTAAGCCAAAAGTCGGATCATAAGCTGGAGAATCAAGACAGTGAGGTAGTGGGAGAATTGCCACACAGTAATGCATTTAGTTTGGGCTTTAAGCTCATGAACCTCTCAATCTTCAAAGCACACTGGCCCCACCAGTTTTGCTTCCGCAACACAAAAGTATTCCCTAACTCAGCACTAAACGAGGAGTCTAATTTAGCAAGCATTCAAAACGGAGTGTGAAAAAATGGAAAATATAATTCCGATTGGAGTTAAGGCACACTGAAGGGGAAAGAGTGGAAGAGCTTTACTCTGCATTTAACCAACAACATAACTGGACTAAAACCGGTTGATATTGCCACTGCTGCGTGAAATTGAAATTGTTCCATTCTTCGGAATTAACACCCCTCACCTTGAGGAGCATAAAATTCATAAGAAAAATAATCCACTTGCTAGACACTCACTGTTGTCAAGTGTAATAAGGAAGATGCGCTGAAGCATGTGATTGATGTTGAGTTGTTCGCATATTTCCTTTTGAGAGCGAAATGCACGGTTGGCGTCAGTAATCGAGTCATTGTCAATGCTCTCAATACTACTGATGTCTGAATCTTCACTGTCATAAATTTCTTCTGCAGATATTGGACATTCTGAAGAGCAACACACAAAGAACAACATATGCAATCACATAAAGACTCAATGTGCACTGCAAGATAAATGTGCAGGGTTCAAATGACAATTTACACCTTTCCCAAGTTTGTCCCTACGCTGGACTGGCTGACTTTAGCCTTGGTAAATCTTTAAGTCTTGGCACTTTGGGTTGTGGAGGGGAAAATCAATCAAATTCCTACTCAACTGCTGTGCAGTGATCCCTTCCGGAACATATACATGTTGGACAATGATAGGATCATACTTCGCTGTAGTCTCAGACCAGAAGGGTTACATTCTTTGCCCTCCTACAAGTGTAAATTTGTTTCCCTTTAAAGAAATATTGCCCCTCCTGGCTACCAGTTACAATATTCAAACCTTAATTCTGCCTAAGGGAATGAATGATGTGGAGATGCCGGTGTTGGACTGGGGTAAACACAGTTTACCAAATAAACCTGTTGGACTTTAACCTGGTGTTGTTAAGCTTCTTACTAAGGGAATGAAGCCATTGTAGAGAGATGGGGCAAGCACTCGAAATGTGGCTGAGTGGTCTCCTACAGCCAGAGATGTCTCACCTCTAATTATTCGGTCCCACATGGATGGGTTTGCATATACAGATCATACATTTTATATAAACCATGAAATTTGAGCTAATTCTGATGGAGAGCCAAAAGTACTCCAAACATTAACTCTGCTTTCTCTGCTGACAGATGCTACGTTTTCCCAGTATCCTCTGTTCTTGTTTCAGATATACGTGTCAAGCCATGAAATCTCAGTATGATTCTCTACCCAATCCCAATTTGCCGGGGTTTTGCAAACACGTTGCCAACCCCTTTCATCCACCTTGTCCTTACTGCTCTCACTTGCATCACTTTTACTTTCTAAAATTCTTGTTTGCAAATCTCCTGTACCAACGGCAATTGCTCTCACAATCAACCAGAACATTGCCGTTGACTGCTCTTTCTGTCATGTCCCATAAACCTCATTTTTTATCAGATCACAATACAAGTACTTCACTGCATGCCACAGAATTTTGGGATTTCTTGGCAAATATTCCTCCTGGGCCTAACCAATCCTGAACTCTGATAATAATCAAACAAATAATAGCAGCATTAACTTTCTATAGTCAGTATCCCTCGCCATGTCCTCAAATAATTACTATTTTTTACCATCATACTTCAACAAATACAAAAGACATGGAACAATACCAAACTCCTGACAAAATCTGACTTTTGGGGAAAGGGGGTGCAGCTTTTTTGGGTAATTTATTTTCCACAATGGCGGCAAATCACCATCTCAAACATCGAACTGCTACTCTTCCCAAAAAAAAGCTGAAAGTCTTTGTCCTTTATCATAGCTTGCTGGAGGAACATATACAGCTTCTCTTACATCCTTCTACCACATAAAATATGTTTGCTATAAGGCACAGAAAGATCGTTTAGAAATGCCCTTATCAGGGCAAGGCCCCTCTCTCTTTCTCAGTTGTGTAAATACTTTTCACTCTAGGCACACTTCACATAAAATTCCACATGCCATCAGCATGAAAACTTTCAACTTTACTAGAATGTCACATACCCTCACCCGTCAATAAGCTAGGAGAAATATTTGGATTTCTCCAACAAATATAACTTCAGCTTTCAATGGCTGACTTGTAAACCAGAGACTAGGTTAGAATTTCACTTTTCCTTAATTTCGTTCATGGAACGTGGGTGTTGCTGGCATTTGTTGTCCAACCCTAATTGCCTGCGAATTGAGTGGCATGCTACATCATTTCAGAGGGTAGTTAAGAGTCAACTACATTTGCGTGTGTCTGTAGTCACATGTAGGTCAGATTGCATTAGTGAACATTAGTGAACAAGATGGGTTTTTATGACAATTGACAATGGTTCATGGTGATCAATACTGAGATTAGCTTTTCAATTTGAGATTAATGATTGGATTCACCCCCCCCCCCCTCCCCCTCCCACCCAGGTTGGTCTATCTAAAGCACAGCCTCTTCATCACTATATTGTAAATCACTGAAAATATATCTTCATACTTCAAGGCACATGAAGTTTCATTAAAGAGTTCATCTCACCTTCTCAAAGACAATTACAGGTGGGCAACAGATACTTAAAGTTTAAGTTGATTTATTATTGACACAAGCAAGCTCACATTAACACTGCAATTAAGTTACTGTGAAAATCCCCTAGTCGCCACACTCCAGTGCCTGTTCAGGTACACAGTGGGAGAATTTAGCATGGCCAATGCACCCAACCAGCACGTCTTTCTGACTGTGGGAGGAAACTGGAGCACCTGGAGGAAACCGACACAGACACGGGAGAACGTGCAAATTCTGCACAGAGACCCAAGCCGGGAATCGAACCGAGGTCCCTGACACTGTGAGGCAGCAGTGTTAACCACTGTGCCACCGTGCTGGCCTTGCCGGTGATGCTCACATCCCAAAATAAATTAGAGAATGGTGAGTTCCAGGAATGATTTTGAACATGAAATGCTGTTAACAATAGAGGATGTACACTTTAGCGTGTCCAAAGGCTCCTCCACCACCATCACATGAAACCACTCAGTTACTGGCTCCTCAGCTACTAAATCAATGGCAAAGCTTCCACAATAACCACATGTTCCAACTTTTGTTTCTTTGTCCAAGTTTATGTACACAACAATAGGGGATGTGAGAACAAGAGTTTGTCAACATTAGGAAGTTAAATTAAAACAATTAAAATGACAATCACTTAATGTGGGGAATGGGGTTGTGCTATTTAATGTCTTCTATCATCAATTTTACATTCAGAGCTGGAGCTGATGTATGTCTTTCCCATTGTTGAAAGTGTTCTCAAATGTAAAGTTTCATCCTAAACAATTGTAAATAAAGTATCTTCAACCTGACAGTGTTCGGATAAAGGATAACTAATTACACCACAAACACAGTAATGAGTCAAAATCCCAGTAGTGAAATATATATATTTTTAAATCGAGTAATTTTTGGGCTGGTAGCAGTGAAAGTAATTGTGAAAACTACCATAGAACAAATATGTTTACATAAATAAGTGGTTAGGATTTAGAATGCATTACTTGACAGGATAGTGCACACAAATTCAATAATAGCTTTCAGAAGGGAACTGGTTAAGTACTTGGAGGAGAAAAACAATTGTTTGGACACAGGGAAAAAGCAGGGGAAGAGGACTAACTGCACTGTTCTCTGAAAGTGCCAGTGCAGATTCAAAGGAGCAAAAACCTCCTTCGGTTTTGTGCCTGTTTATGATTTGATGAAAAAGAGAGAAACAGACCTCTGAAAACCACGGTTCAGATTTTAGACTTAAAAACAGATTAACAAAAGTTAAACCTCAATGCAGTCCTATTTAGAACATGTTGGAACCTCACCAAGTACTAGCAGTCACAAGAAACACTTTCACAGTACTTATCTAAAAAAGCAAGCCGCTATGCAACCTACTTGCTTCCTGCATTGTTAAAGTTCTATTCCTACTTTATGAATATACTGCACGGAGGCTAGCTAAGAAGACACTGGCGTTAGCAAGGCTTGCCGTCAATGATCTGCTCGTTACTGGCAAGCAGACAACCTCAGAAGCTCCGAAATATGCTTACCTGGTGGCCCTGTAGGAAGCTGCTGTTTCTGGACAGAAGCAAATTGTTTGGCGTCAGCCACAGAACTGAAGAGAGCTGCAAAGGGGTTGCTGGATATGTTATTGTTGTTCTCCTGGTCAGTCATTTCTCTTCAAAGCCCACTCCATTCAGCTCCAAATCAGGCTGGGAGGAAAGACAATACAAAATACAGATGAATCATCCACTCCTGCTAGACAGTGCTGACACTCAAAACTATTTCGACATGTCACAATATGTATACACAATTGCACAGTAAAACCCTAAATTGGGCAAATGCGCTTTCACTGAAGAGATTCTGACACTAAGTGAAACCCATTACAGGCAATCATGCACACTTCTCTGTTTTGAGTAAACAAGCTTTTGCTTAAACAACCTGCTTCTATCTAATCCATAACCATCTCTACCCACAGACAACAGGGAGCCAAAGGAAATACTCTGGGAAAAGTAGGAAATTCTTGGCCAATCAGTGGTGCTTTTCCCCCCGCCGCCCCCTCAGGCTTCCAGTCATTGACACATGGAACATAAAATCTGCCATGAACCAGTGTAATTGGACAGCCTTTTAGAAAGTACCCCTTTTATAATTTTACATGAAAAATATTATTAATCCATTGAAAAGTGGTAATTCAGTATGATTTTATTAATAGAGCAGAAACTAGATTTACCACAACAAAAAGAATTTTCAACCTAGCCCACCACCTGTGAGTGACCCAATTTTAAATAATTCCAATGACTTTAAGAAACGATGTGGAGATGCCGGCGTTGGACTGGGGTAAACACAGTAAGAAGTCTCACAACACCAGGTTAAAGTTCAACAGGTTTATTTGGTAGCAAAAGCCACACAAGCTTTCGGAGCGCTCGCTGCTCCTTCGAGCTCCCACTCACCTGACGAAGGAGCAGTGAGTGCTCCGAAAGCTAGTGGCTTTTGCTACTAAATAAACCTGTTGGACTTTAACCTGGTGTTGAGAGACTTCTGACCGTGTTTAAGAAACGATACAGAACCAATTACCGCATTGCTGTTTGTGGGAGTTTGCGGTGTTCAAATTGGCTGCCACATTTCCTACATTACAACAGTGACTAGACTGTGAATAATACTTCATTGGCTATAAAGCCCTTCAAAACATCAAATGGTCCTAAAAAGTGATATATAAATGCAAGTCTTTTTTTTTCAACCAGAGATCCTTGACGTTACACTCTGTCCTTTGTGTAAAGGACAGTCACTCTCACCTCACCAGTGGAATTCAGCTCTTTTGTCCACGTTTGGACCAAGGCAGTAATGGAACAGTGGTCCTGACTGAACTCATACTGAATAAGCTCTGCTCGAAGGCACTGACGATGACACCTTCCATCATTCTGATTGAAAGGAGACCAACGGGGTGGTGTTGGACCAGACTGGATTTGTCCTGCTTCTTGTGAACAGGATATATCTGGACAATTTTCTACTTTGTTGGCTGGATGCCAGAGTTGCGGCTGTACTGGAACAATGTGGCTAGGTACTCCAGAACAGGAGCACAAGTTTTCAGCATTACAGGCTATGTTGTCTCCTGCATTATAAAAATGACTACACATCAAAGCCTCTTAATTCTCTATAAAGTGTTTCTAAAGTCTGAAGTCGTAAGCCTATAAAGTCTAGAGTCATATAAGTCATTATAGAAATACAAGTCTTTCTTTCCAATAAAAATGCAGAATACCATTGTTACATAAGAACAGTGACATGTAGAAGAAATTAAAACAGAAAACCCTGGAAATACAGCAGATCTGTAGAGAGAAAGCGGACCATTATGCCATTAACACCACGATTAACACTCCCTTTGTCTTGCGTCCAAGATATTTCTGTCAATCTTTCCTGAACTTCCACCTATCCCTGGCCATCTACTCTGCTCCACTTCCCTCTCCAACTATATAATCCATCATATTTTTACCCCTTTTCAAGATTGAAGAGGAGTCGGATAGACTCGAAACGTTAACTCGGTTTCTCACTCCACAGGTGCTGCCAGACCTGCTTCATTTTTCCAGCATTTTCTGTTTTTATTTCAGATTTCCGGTATCTGCGGTTTGTTGCTTATATTTTAGTGGGCACCGAGAACCTCCTTTAAAGTACTCCCATATGTCAATCTCACCACCCCACCCACCCCCAAATAGAAAGATAGAAACTAGAAGCACAAATAGGCCATTCGGCCCTTCGAGCCTGCTCCGTCATTCATTGTCCATTAAATAAAATCTTATTGCCTGTGATATTTTATACTGGTTTCCTCAACTTTTGAACAACACTTGCAAATATTCAAAAACCAACTTTCGAAAAGAACATAAAAACTAAGTTTGAATTTCATGAAGAACGATGAAATTGATTTTTTTAAAATGCAATCATAGAAATCATAGAAACCCTACAGTGCAGAAATAGGCCATTCAGCCCATCGAGTCTGCACCGACCACAATCCCACCCAGGCCCTATCCCCATATCCCCACATATTTACCCGCTAATCCCTCTAACCTACGCATCCCGGGACACTAAGGGGCAATTTAGCATGGCCAATTAACCTAACCCGCACATCTTTGGACTGTGGGTGGAAACCGGAGCACCCGGAGGAAACCCACGCAGACACAGGAAGAATGTGCAAACTCCACACAGACAGTGACCCAAGCCGGGAATTGAACCCAGGTCCCTGGAGCTGTGAAGCAGCAGTGCTAACCACTGTGCTACCGTGCCGCCCCATGTTCTCACCTCTGCCACTAAGAGTGCGAATAAAAACTATTTTGATTTATTACTGTCACATGTATTGATACAGTGAAAAGTATTGTTTCTAGTGCACTATACAAAGCATACCGTACATTGAGAAGGAAACGAGAGAGTGCAGAATGTAGTGTTACAGTTATAGCTAGGGTGTAGAGAAAGATCAACTTAATGCAAGGTAGATCCATTCAAAAGCCTGGTGGCAGCAGGGAAGAAGCTGTTTTTGAGTCAGTTGGTACGTGTCCTCAGACTTTTGTATCTTTTGCCCGATGGAAGAAGGTGGAAGAGAGAATGTCCGGGATCCTTAATTACGCTAGCTGCTTTTCCGAGGCAGCGGGAAGTGTAGACAGTGTCAATGGGTGGGAGGCTGGTTTTAGTGATGGACTGGGCTTCGCTCACGACCCTTCGTAGTTTCTTGCGGTCTTGGACAGAGGAGCCACACTAAGCTGTGATACAACCAGAAAGAATGCTTTCTATGGTGCATTTGTAAAAGTTGGTGAGAGCCATTGCAGACATTTCCTTAGTCTTCTGAGAAAGTAGAGATGTTGGTGGGCTTTCTTCACTTTAGTGTCGGCATGGGGGGGACAGGTTGTTGGTGATCTCGACACCTAAAAACTTAAAGCCCCCGACCATTTCTACTTAGTTCCCATTGATGTAGACAGGGGCATGTCTTCCGCTGCACTTCCCGAAGTCGATGACTATCTCCTTCGTTTTGTTGACATTGAGGGAGGACATTGAGGACTAATACATGTGACAATAATAAATCAAATCAAAGACTCACTCTTCAAGGAGGAAGCTCTGTGTTTACAGCAAACAGGTAGAAAGACACTCAGATGTTAACCATACTGGTGGGATGTTGAAAGCTGGCAAGTCAGATACAAACACAGAATCTAGAATTCCATATCAGAAAAGTTTCAAACATCTTCAGGTTAATTTTACAATAATCACTTACAGTCAGGGTTGGAAGATATATGTTGCATCAGAAGCACATCTTTTCCAAACTTAGCTTCTAAACACATCTGGTTTCTGAACTATAATGATTCTAACCAAGCTGTTTACTACACTACAGAAGGGTGCAGCTAGTAACAGAAGCCAGGCTGCCACATGAACTCAGAATAACTTGGTGTGACAATGCAAGGCAGCAATGAGAGGTCAGGAGCCCATTAGCACAGCAGGCAATGTTCCAGTTATTCAAATCTGTTTATGTGAACACGCTCAAACTTCAACCTATCACCCTTTACTCAGAGGCTCTTGGAAACATAAAACCATTTTTATTGTTTCTTTCAGTCTGTTTGTGAAGGAGCCATAACAGGCCTGAGGTTATGGTTCATCAACCATTTGCATTTCTACTGTGCCACTCACATAAAAAACAAAGAATATTGTGGATATTGGGTAAGAAAGGATGTATGGTTATAGGGAAGATCTTGCAGCAAAGGAGGTGGGAAGGCCGCCATTTAAAAGTTTCTAGAGATCTGTAATGTTTATAACTATCAAATATAATTTGCCTACACCCTAGCTATGAATATCAATATAAATATCTAATATAATTTGCCTACACCCTAGCACTCGCTCGTTTCCTTCTCTATGAACAGTATGCTTTGTCTCTATAGCGCACAAGAAACAATACTTTTCACTGTATGCTAATACATGTGACAATAATAAATCAAATCAAAAAGATGCTCTTTTGGAGAATCGGTGCAGGCTCGATAGGCTGAGTGGACACCTTCTGCACTGTAGGGATTCTATGGTTCTGTGGATGGCAATCTCTCAGTAGCTTAAATTGGATCCTCAAACAGAGAATAGGTTTCCATGTCAGACCCAATACAGACCTAGAAAAGACTATTTCTTTTGGTTTTATTTGGTCATGGGATCTGTTTTGGGGGGGGCGGGGGAGGCGGCGGAGAACACAGTGTGAGTTAACTTTTACTTCCTAGAGTACACAAACCTATTGCTGGCGGAATGCACACTTTCTTTCACTGGTACAGAGGGCTCTGAGTTGTGTTTGATTTGTCTCTGTGTAATGTGAGCGCCAGGATTTTGATCCATGGTGATGAAGGAGACCAAGGTACAGTTCCAAGACAGGTTGGTGTATGCCATGGAGGGGTTACTGCAGGTCTCGGTGCTGACAACGTCAGAATATTGAACCATAAGGAGATCACAGATAACTGGATCCTGATTTCATCCCATGTACACCGGCGCTTTCAGCAGAGCTGGTTAATGATCTGCAGCAGGTACCCCATATACTTCTCTCCTTCACCCTCCCGGAGTATTGATACCAACCATAGGATTCATGCTTTGCCCAAGGCGAGATTAACCAACTCAGCAAAGAAAATGGGAAGTCAGGGTTTTATACTTTGCCAGTGATTGATTAAGCATCATGGACATGGTGCTCTGACATAACGTGGATACCATGAAGTCCATTACTGGTCCAAAAAATCGAAATGAAATAAATAAATTTCCCATCTGGGTTAAGCAGATCAAACTGGACTGGGTCACAGGTACCTAACTGAAACAATTTAAGTCTTGACTCATCTATTGCTGAAACCCTCCTCCATCCCATTAGAAGTTTCAAACTTGCCTTGTACAATGCTCGGTTGACTGACCCACCATATCGCATTCTCCATAAACATCACCCCAAAACTCTGCTGTCTCTTTCCAATCCTGACTAAGATCGGTTCTCTCCCATCACCCCTGTTCAGGGCACCAAGATCAAAGTGCAACGACCCTATCATCACTGCAGATGAGATTAGTAAGCTTTGCAAAGAAACAGGAATTGAATCTGGAATATGCCTGGTCTTCGCAAATCAGTAATGCACAAAAGTGTACATACATCTACTAAACCATGAGTGCGTTCACATCAGCTCTTCTGAAATCTAGGTCAGGACCTAGATGTACCTATCAACCATACTAAACATTTATTTCCCCCGATCAACCAGTGAACAGAATCATAGAAATCATAAATCATAGAAACCCTACAGTGCAGGAAGAGGCCATTTGGCCCATCAAATCTGCACCGACCACAATCCCACCCAGGCCCTACCCCCATATCCCTACATATTTTTACCCGCTAATCCCTCTAACCTACACTTCTCAGGACACGAAGGGGCAATTTTAGCATGGCCAATCAACCTAACCTGCACATCTTAGGACTGTGGGAGGAAACCGGAGCACCCGGAGGAAACCCATGCAGACACGAGGAGAATGTGCAAACTCCACACAGACAGTGACCCGAGCCGGGAATCAAACACAGGTCCCTGGAGCTGTGAAGCAGCAGTGCTAACCACTGTGCTACCGTGCCGCCCAGTGATTCACATTACAAAGAGGCAAATGAAACACAACTCAGAGCCCACTGTACCAGTGAAAGAAAGCTTGCATTCCGCCAACAAAATTCTTGTGTACCCTCTGGGGTATTCCAAAATCTCCAGGAAGTAAAGGTTAACTCACACTGCTGTGAGTAACTGAGGATAAAAATTTAGAGAGACATTTCAAAGAAGTGATTCTTTCCCCCCATCCATTTTTTTCAAATACTTTTGTATATTAGTTATAGAAATATTGCAGGTGGGAAAGAGGTTCTAATAACTATCAGGTAACAAGAGTGAGATTTAAGGGTGTCCATGGTTTGGCATGAGAGTAGGATAATCGGACTTGAGAGGTGATGTGATTACACCTTGTGGAATAGATCCGGTCAAAGTTAAAATCCCTAAGAACCACAGGTGCAGTACATACATCGAGTTATTCCCATTTCTCCCGTACTATACATTGCTTTGACAGAAAAAATGGGCAAGTGAGTCGCACCTCATTCTCTGTCCACACAACGCCGTGCAATGAAACACAAAATAGTTATGCTAAACCGCACCCCCCCCCGCCCACCAGGATCAGACTCTGGCACCTATGCTCTCACACTAAATCAGTGGGCTCCAATCTCTTACATCACTGGTTCTCCCATACAGTATTTGAAGGAATAGCAGGAACAAGTTGTAAGCCCTTTAACATTTGCAATTAATCAAATACATCAACACTCAACAGGAATATAGAATCACAAGAATTGCTGGACAAAAAAAACTAAGGTTCATTGAGTTTGCTTTCTACCATCATGGTAGTCACATGATACAATAATGGAGTTGTTGACTAATCATAGCGATCAAAATCTATCAGTTATCAAGTAGCCTGTAACAGCCTCAGACGAGACTCATAGAAACGGGGGGGGGGGGGGGGGGGGCACACACAGTGATCAGCAAAATCAAATACTTCCACAGATGAATTTGGAGTTTACCCTCCTTTCAAGCTACATCCATACCCTCTGATCCTATTGTTCTATACTCTTTAGAATTCAACAAACAAAAATCATATCAACTCTCAACCTTTTCTTTCCCAGTGTGAATATATCAGCTACGACTTTCACCAACATTTACAGATGCCCCATAGAAAGCATTCTTTCTGGTTGTATCACAGCTTGGTATGGCTCCTGTTCTGCCCAAGACCGCAAGAAACTACAAAAGGTCGTGAATGTAGCCCAGTCAATCACTCAAACCAGCCTCCCATCCATTGACTCTGTCTACACTTCCCGCTGCCTCAGCAAAGCAGCCAGCATAATTAAGGACCACATGCATCCCGGATATCCTCTTTTCCATCGGGAAAGAGATATAAAAGTCTGAGGTCATGTACCAACCGACTCAAGAGCAGCTTCTTCCACGCTGCCATCAGACTTTTGAATGGACCTACCTCGCATTAAGTTGATCTTTCTCTACACCCTAGCTATGACTGTAACACTTCATTCTACACTCTCTTGTTTCCTGCTCTATGAACAGTATGCTTTGTCTGTATAGCGCACAAGAAACAATACTTTTCACTGTATGCTAATACATGTGACAATAATAAATTAAATCAAAAATATGCCCAATTTACCTTATCACCCCTCACAATCCAATAACCACCCTCCTTCCTCTCGGTTTCTGGTCAATAGTAACCCCCAGGATGTCAACATATTCTGCCTCATTGTGAGCAAGGGTGGTTAAACAAAGCAGGATTCTTGGGGAAGCATCAGGAAAACTCTTTACCATGCAGTAAAAATCCTCAATCACAATGACCACAAAGGTCTTCAAAAGCCTATTGCAAAGAACTGCCGATAAAAAAAACTGTCGCCCGTTAGCACAAACACACGTCGGGAGATCAGTGAGCTGTACTCCTTCAGTCTTCAGGCACCAAAAGCCAACCTGACAGATTGTGGAGATACCGGCGTTGGACTGGGGTGGGCACAGTAAAAAGTCTCACAACAACAGGTTAAAGTCCAACAGCTTTATTTGGAATCACAAGCTTTCAGAGTGCTGATCCTTCATCAGGTGACAGTCATTTATTTCAGCACCTTCAACACCTTTAACCTGGTGTTGTGAGACTTCTGACTGTGACAAACAGGTGAGAGGACAGAGGGGAGGAGACTTAAAGGGAAATCTTCAGACAATATATATATATATTGCTCTGCATCTAATACAGAAAATGATTAGGGGGAAAAAAAAGAATTAGCTGCAAAAGGAGCCTGGTGTCCAGCCAACTAACTCAGAGGGAAATAAAGCTGCCTGCAATCCTGGGGCCTCGTAATAGTCAGCAGAGAAAACTCTTTAAAAAAATACCAAATATTCACAGTAAATATCCACCAGATTACAACAAAGACACATGAATAAACGGGATCAACTCCAACCTCAGGATGGGGAGGAACAGAACAGGAACAACAGACAGAGGGATTAGCTGCTGAAATAGATGACTGATGCAGAGGAGGGAGTGTGAAAGGCAGCCCAGGCCCAGGGATGGGGAAGGCAGCCCAGGCCCAGGGATGGGGAAGGCAGCCCAGGCCCAGGGGATGGGGAAGGCAGCCCAGGCCCAGGGGATGGGGAAGGCAGCCCAGGCCCAGGGGATGGGGAAGGCAGCCCAGGGGATGGGGAAGGCAGCCCAGGCCCAGGGGATGGGGAAGGCAGCCCAGGCCCAGGGGATGGGGAAGGCAGGCCAGGCCCAGGGATGGGGAAGGCAGCCCAGGGGATGGGGAAGGCAGCCCAGGCCCAGGGGATGGGGAAGGCAGCCCAGGCCCAGGGGATGGGGAAGGCAGGCCAGGCCCAGGGATGGGGAAGGCAGGCCAGGCAGCCAGCTGGAAGGACAGCCAGGGGGAGAGGGGAGGGGGTTTACCCGCTCACTGACAGGAACAGCCACCTGGACAGACAGGCGGCTCTGGGCCGATGGTTACCTGCTGGTTACTGATTGTTTTGGGGGGAGGGGGAAACAGCCCCCGCTCGAGCCGCCCTTACCTGGGCTCCGACTGTCCGTCCGTGCGGGAGGCCTGAGCTCCCTGCGTGCGTACGCGCCCCCGCCAACCGGCGTACGTCAGTGCGGGCGCGCGCTCCCAACCCAGCCAGTGTGCGTCAGTGCGCATGCGCCTTTCCACCTTGCGTCCGACTGGCCTCAAGCCCGCCTCCTGGCTCCTCCCCCACGCCGAAACCACGTCCCTTTCGCCAACGCACGCCGTTACCCCGACCCTATGCTCGCCCCGCCCACATCGTTGCCCCGCCCAGAACGTTTTCCTCCCACTTTTCCTCGCCCCGCCCACGCCGTTACCC